>NC_057802.1:607845726-607861361 GCF_018294505.1 Triticum aestivum
CGCAACAGTTTTCGAGGGTAGAGTGTTCAACCCAAATTTATTGATTCGACACAAGGGGAGCCAAAGAATATTCTCAAGTATTAGCAACTCAGTTGTCAATTCAGCCACACCTAGATAACTTAGTATCTGCAGCAAAGTATTTAGTAGCAAGGTAATATGATAGTGGTGGTAACGGTAACAAAAGTAACGGTAGGAAAAGTAATATTTTTGGTGTTTTGTAGTGATTGTAACAGTAGCAACGGAAAAGTAAATAAGCGAAGAACAATATGCGAAAAGCTCGTAGGCATTGGATCGGTGATGGAGAATTATGCCGGATGTGGTTCATCATGTAACAATCATAACATAGGGTGACACAGAACTAGCTCCAATTCATCAATGTAATGTAGGCATGTATTCCGAATATAGTCATACGTGCTTATGGAAAAGAACTTGCATGACATCTTTTGTCCTACCCTCCCGTGGCAGCGGGGTCGTAATGGAAACTAAGGGATATTAAGGCCTCCTTTTAATAGAGTACCGGAACAAAGCATTAACACATAGTGAATACATGAACTCCTCAAACTATGGTCATCACCGGGAGTGGTCCCGATTATTGTCACTTCGGGGTTGCCGGATCATAACACATAGTAGGTGACTATAGACTTGCAAGATAGGATCAAGAACTCACATATATTCATGAAAACATAATAGGTTCAGATCTGAAATCATGGCACTCGGGCCCTAGTGACAAGCATTAAGCATAGCAAAGTCATAGCAACATCAATCTCACAACATAGTGGATACTAGGGATCAAACCCTAACAAATCTAACTCGATTACATGATAAATCTCATCCAACCCATCACCGTCCAGCAAGCCTATGATGGAATTACTCACGCACGGCGGTGAGCATCATGAAATTGGTGATGGAGGATGGTTGATGATGACGACGGCGACGGATTCCCCTCTCCGGAGACCCGAGCGGACTCCAGATCAGCCCTCCCGAGAGGTTTTAGGGCTTGGCCGCGGCTCTGTATCGTAAAACGCGATGAATCCTTCTCCTTGATTTTTTTTCTCCCCGAAAGCAAATATATAGAGTTGGGGTTGAGGTCGGAGGAGCTCCAGGGGGTCCACGAGGTAGGGGGGCGTGCCCCCACCCTCGTGGCTAGGGTGTGGGCCCCCTGGTCTTCATCTTTTGCAAGGATTTTTTATTATTTCCAAATAGACGTTCCGTGGAGTTTCAGGTCATTCCGAGAACTTTTGTTTCTGCACATAAATAACACCATGGAAAGTTTGCTGAAAATAGCGTCAGCCGGGTTAGTTCCATTCAAATCATGCAAGTTAGAGTACAAAACAAGGGCAAAAGTGTTTGGAAAAGTAGATACGACGGAGACGTATCAACTCCCCCAAGCTTAAACCTTTGCTTGTCCTCAAGCAATTCAGTTGATAAACTGAAAGTGATAAAGAAAAACTTTTACAAACTCTGTTTGCTCTTGTTGTTGTAAATATGTAAAGCCAGCATTCAAGTTTTCAGCAAAGATTATGACTAACTACACTTGCAATAACTCTTAAGTCTCATGTCTACTCATATCAATGGCATTATCAACTAGCGAGCGATAATAATAAATCTTGGATGACAACACTTTCTCAAAACAATCATAATATGATATAACAGGATGGTATCTCGCTAGCCCTTTCTGAGACCGAAAAACATAAATGCAGAGCACCTTTAAAGATCAAGGACTGACTAGACATTGCAATTCATGGTAAAAGAGATCCAGTCATAGTCATACCCAATATAAATTAATAGTAATGGATGCAAATGACAGCTGCGGTCTCCAGCTAGTGCTTTTTTAATAAGAGGGTGATGACTCAACATAAAAGTAAATAGATAGGCCCTTCGCAGAGGGAAGCAGGGATTTGTAGAGGTGCCAGAGCTCGGTTTTGAAATAGAGATAAATAATATTTTGAGCGGCATACTTCCATTGTCAACATAACAACCAAGAGATGGCGATATCTTCCATGCTACACACATTATAGGCGGTTCCCAAATAGAATGGTAAAGTTTATACTCCCCCTCCACCAACAAGCATCAATCCATGACTTGCTCGAAACAACGAGTGTCTCCAACTAGCAACAGTCCCGGGGGAGTTTTGTTTGCAATTATTTTGATTTAGTTTGCATAAAGCATGGGACTGGGCATCCCGGTGACCAGCCATTTTCTCGTGAGGGAGGAGCGGAGTCCACTCCTCTTGAGAATAACCCACCTAGCATGGAAGATATGGACAGCCCTAGTTGATACATGAGCTATTCGAGCATACAAAACAGAATGTTTATTTGAAGGTTTAGAGTTTGGCACATACAAATTTACTTGGAACGGCAGGTAGATACCTCGTATAGGAAGGTATAGTGGACTCATATGGAATAACTTTGGGGTTTAAGGGATTGGATGCACAAGCAGTATTCCCGCTTAGTACAAGTGAAGGCTAGCAAAAGACTGGGAAGCGACCAACTAGAGAGCGGCAACAGTCATGAACATGCATTAAAATTAATAGACATTGAGTACGAGCATGAGTAGGATATAATCCACCATGAACATAAATATCGTGAAGGCTATGTTGATTTGCTTGAACTACATGTGTGAACATGTGCCAAGTCGAGTCACTCAAATCATTCAAAGGAGGATACCACCTCACTATACCACATCACAACCATTTTAATAGCATGTTGGCACGCAAGGTAAACCATTATAACTCATAGCTAATCAAGCATGGCATAAGCAACTATGATCTCTAATTGTCATTGCAAACATGTTTATTCATAATAGGCTGAATCAGGAACGATGAACTCATCATATTTACAAAAACAAGAGAGGTCGAGTTCATACCGGCTTCTCTCATCTCAGTCAGTCCATCATATATCGTCATAATTGCCTTTCACTTGCACGACTGAACGATGTGAAAATAATAAGAGTGCACGTGCATTGGACTAAGCTGGAATCTGCGAGCATTCAATAAACAGGAGCAATATGGGCTCTTGGTTAAATTAACAATAATGCACATAAGAGCCACTTCAACAATTTAATCATGGTCTTCTCCTATCGACCCCCCCAAGAAAAGAAAAGAAATAAAACTATTTACACAGGAAAGCTCCCAACAAGCAAAAGAAGAACAGGAAATCTTTTTGGGTTTTCTTTTTTTTAATTATTACTACTACAGCAAGAAAAGTAAACTAACTAAAAGCTACACTAATTTTTTGGTTTTTCTTAAGGTTTATTAAACACACAAGAGGAAAGCGAGAAAAAGAAAATAAACTAGCATGGATATTACAGTGAAAGAGTATGAGCACCGACATCTAGCAAAGAGTGTGTGAACATAAATGTAATGTCGGTGAGGGATACGTACTCCCCCAAGCTTAGGCTTTTGGCCTAAGTTGGTTTATTGCCACAGATGGCCTGGCGGATATCCATAGTTGTAGCTGGGGTCGTACTGAGATGAATAAGACTCTGATTGCCACTGGCTGGCAGTCATCTCCAGATCCCAAAAGTAATCAGACTGCCGTGGAGGCTCAGATTGTGGTTCCGGCTGAGGGGCTGGTGTAGGGTTCCGGTAGGCGTGAATGGCCGCCCACGGAACGAGATACGGACCTGTAGATAAATTAAACAAGGAGGGAGCAGGCAAGGTAATAGTCTCAGGGTGATGTTTATCAAAGAACAATTTGTATTTAAGCTCCCCTTCCCTATTCTTAACAATGAAATCATGCGCTACCATACTCTTATAATCTAAATAAGCATTGGGCAGCAATTTTTCTTCTTTCTCATAGTGCCTAATAGGTATGTTATAATGTGCAGCAAGGCGTGAAGCATAAATACCTCCAAAGATGGGGCCCTTTGTACGGTTCAAACTTAACCGTTTAGCAATAATTCCGCCCATGCTAACAGTGTTATCGCGGAATAAACCATGGAACAAGATGATAATATTAGAACACTAAGGTTTCCACAGTTTCCGCGACCAATCAAGCAACAACTAGCAAATATGGCAAAGTAGCGTAAAACAGGAAAATGTATGCTAGTGATTCTTGCATCAGAAAGCTTCCTAGTTTCCCCTACAGTAATAGTGTCAATAAACCCATCCACATCTTTACGATGTGGTTCATCTAAGGTACCCTCGAAGGGTATTTTGCAAACCTTGCAAAATTCACCTAGTGGCATCTTCTTAACAACATCATATAAATGAAACTCTACTGAAGGAGGTGTTTCCTTAGGAAAATAGTAGAAGTTTTGCACAAAAGTATTAGTGAGTAAGAGATACTAATGACGTTGGTCGCGGAGGAAATCGGTGAGGCCAGCATTCTCAGCCAATGAATAGAAATCATCATAAATCCCAGCTTCTCTCAAGAAATCATCAGAGGGCCATTCACACGGCCAAACCTCCGCGGTGCGAGGCAAATTATATTTGGGCCTCTGTGCTTCTTCATTCTGCTTTTCCTTCGAGCTTCGGCTCGATGAGCCCCTCAAAAATCTCTTCATTATTTTCTGAAAAATTCTGAAATTTTTAGTAACTTCAAATAAAAGTGAACCAAGCTCAACAAAATTGATAGCAACTACTCCTACAAGTGCCTAGAGCCTATATCAAGCATTAGAACTACTTGGAACCATATAAATTTGACATGCAAGCTCAAGAACATGGTCACCTAGGCAGCACAAATTTGCAATGAATAAAGCACTAGAACAAAAACTAATTGGACCAATGGAGGAGTCACATACCAAGGAACAATCCCCCCCACGCAATTTTGTGAGAGGTGCTTTGAGCAAGGAGATCGAAAATCGCAGCACAATGAGCTAGAACTCGTGCTTGAGCTGGATAGTGGTTTTTTTGGGAGGAAGAAGAAGTGTGTGGGTGCAGGAATAAGTGGAGGGGGCCACTGTGGGCCCATGAGGCAGGGGGCGCGCCCAGGGGGTAGGGCGCGCCCTCCACCCTCGTGGCTAGGTGCTTGCCCCTCCTGCATTGTTCTCAGTGCCAGATATTCTCAAAAATTCTAGAAAAAATCATATTCCATTTTCAGGGCATTTGGAGAACTTTTATTTTCGAGGTATTTTTATATTGCACGGATAAATCAGAAAATAGAGAGGAAAATACTATTCTTACTTTATTCCAACTAAATAACAGAAAGTAGAAAAAGGGTACAGAAGGTTGTGCCTTCTAGTTTCATCATCTCATGCTCATCAAAAGGAATCCACTAACAAGGTTGATCAGGTCTTGTTAATAAACTCATTCCGAATAACATGGAACCGGAGAAATTTCGAATAACACTATGTTACCTCAACGGGGATATGCACATCCCCAATAATAAGAATATCATATTTCTTCTTGACAGTAGGAAGAGGAAATTCAAAACCTCCAAAAATAATCGATGGAACTTTTCCAATAGAATTGATACTGTGTACTTGAGGTTGTTTCCTCGGAAAGTGTACCGTATGCTCATTACCATTAACATGAAAAGTGACATTGCCTTTGTTGCAATCAATAACAGCCCCTGTAGTATTCAAAAAAGGTCTTCCGAGAATAATATACATACTATCGTCCTCGGGAATATCAAGAATAACAAAGTCCGTTAAGATAGTAACGTTTGCAACCACAACAGGCGCATCCTCGCAAATACCGACAGATATAGCAGTTGATGTATCAGCCATTTGCAAAGATATTTCAGTAGGTGTCAACTTATTCAAATCAAGTCTACGATATAAAGAGAGAGGCATAACACTAACACCGGCTCCAAGATCACATAAAGCAGTTTTAACATAGTTTCTTTTAATGGAGCATGGTATAGTAGGTACTCCTGGATCTCCAAGTTTCTTTGGTATTCCACCCTTAAAAGTATAATTAGCAAGCATGGTGGAAATTTCAGCTTTCGGTATCTTTCTTTTATTAGTAACAATATCTTTCATGTACTTAGCATAAGGATTCATTTTGAGCATATCAGTTAATCGCATACGCAAAAATATAGGTCTAATCATTTCAGCAAAGCGCTCAAAATCCTCATCATCCTTTTTCTTGGATGGTTTGGGAGGAAAAGGGATGGGTTTCTGAACCCATGGCTCCCTTTCTTTACTATGTTTCCTACCAACAAAGTCTCTCTTATCATAACGTTGATTCTTTGATTGTGGGTTATCAAGATCAACAGCAGGTTCAATTTCTACATCATTATCTTTACTAGGTTGAGCATCATCATGAACATCATCATTAATATTATCACTAGGTTCATGTTCATTACCAGATTGTGTTTCAGCATCAGAGATAGAAATATCATTTGGATTCTCAAGTGTTTCAGCAACAGGTTCACTAGAAGCATGCAAAGTCCTACCATTTTTATTTTTCTTCTTTTTAGAAGAACTAGGTGCATCAATATTATTTCTCTGAGATTCTTGTTCAATTCTCTTAGGGTGACCTTCAGGATACAAAGGTTCCTGAGTCATCTTACCAGTTCTAGTAGCCACTCTAACAGCATAGTCATTATTCTTATTGTTCAATTCATTGAGCAAATCATTCTGAGCTTTAAGTACTTGTTCTACTTGAGTGGTAACCATAGAAGCATGTTTGCTAATGAGTTTAAGTTCACCCTTAACATTAGACATATAATCACCCAAGTGTTCAATCATATACACATTTTGTTTTAATTGTCTACCAAAATAAGCATTGAAGTCTTCTTGCTTAACCATAAAGTTATCAAACTCATCCAAACATTGGCTAGCAAACTTAGTAGGAGGGATTTCAGCTTTATCATATCTATAGAGAGAATTTACCTTTACTACCTGTGTCGGGTTATCAAGACCACGAGTTTCTTCAATAGGTAATGGATTAAGATCATATATTTCTTCAACAGGCGGTAAATTAAGACCATGTATTTTTTCAATAGGAGGTAAATTCTTAACATCTTCAGCTTTAATACCCTTTTCTTTCATAGATTTCTTTGCCTCTTGCATATCTTCAGGACTGAGAAATAGAACACCTCTCTTCTTCGGAGTTGGTTTAGGAATAGGCTCAGGAATTGGCTCAGGAGCTGGCTCAGGAAGTGTCCAATTATATTCATTTGTCAACATATTATTCAATAAAATTTCAGCTTCATTCGGTGTTCTTTCCCTGAAAACAGAACCAGCACAACTATCCAGGTAATCTCTGGAAGCATCGGTTAGTCCATTATAAAAGATATCAAGTATTTCATTTTTCTTAAGAGGATGATCAGGCAAAGCATTAAGTAACTTGAGAAGCCTCCCCCAAGCTTGTGGGAGACTCTCTTCTTCAATTTGCACAAAATTATATATTTCCCTCAAAGCAGCTTGTTTCTTATGAGCAGAGAAATATTTAGCAGAGAAGTAGTACATCATATCCTGGGGACTACGCACACAACCAAGATCAAGAGAATTAAACCATATCTTAGCATCACCCTTTAATGAGAATGGAAATATTTTAAGGATATATAGGTAGCGAGATTTCTCATCATTAATGAACAGGGTGGCTATATCATTTAATTTCGTAAGATGTGCCACAACAGTTTCCGATTCATAGCCATGAAAAGCATCAGATTCAACCAAAGTAATTATATCAGATCAATAGAGAATTCATAATCCTTATCAGTAACACAGATAGGTGAAGTAGCAAAAGCAGGGTCGGGTTTCATTCTATCATTAAGAGATTGCTGCTTCCATTTAGCTAATAACCTCTTGAGTTCATATCTATCTTTGCAATTTAAAATAGCTAAAGTAGCTTCTTTATCAAAAACATAACCCTCGGGAATAACAGGCAAGTCTTCATCATCACTTTCATCAATATAATCAGTTTCAATAATTTCTTTCTCTCTAACCCAGCAATTTGTTCATCAAGAAATTCACCAAGTGGCACAGTAGTATCAAGCATAGAAGTAGTTTCATCATAAGTATCATGCATAGCAGAAGTGGCATCATCAATAACATGCGACATATCAGAACGAATAGCAGAGGCAGGTTTAGGTGTCGCAAGCTTACTCAAAACAGAAGGTGAATCAAGTGCAGAGCTAGATGGCAGTTCCTTACCTCCCCTCGTAGTTGAGGGTTAAATTGTTGTCATAGCGTCTTTCATGTTCTTCATAGTGACCAGCAGATATAAATCCCAAGTGACACAAAGAATAGAGCTATGCTCCCCGGCAACGGTGCCAGAAAATAGTCTTGATAACCCACAAGTATAGGGGATCGCAACAGTTTTCGAGGGTAGATTGTTCAACCCAAATTTATTGATTCGACACATGGGGAGCCAAAGAATATTCTCAAGTATTACAACTGAGTTGTCAATTCAGCCACACCTGGATAACTTAGTATCTGCAGCAAAGTATTTAGTAGCAAGGTAATATGATAGTAGTGGTAACGGTAACAAAAATAACGGTAGCAAAAGTAATATTTTTGGTGTTTTGTAGTGATTGTAACAGTAGCAACAGAAAAGTAAATAAGCGAGGAACAATATGTGAAAAGCTCGTAGGCATTGGATCGGTGATGGAGAATTATGCCGGATGTGGTTCATCATGTAACAATCATAACATAGGGTGACACAGAACTAGCTCCAATTCATCAATGTAATGTAGGCATGTATTCCGAATATAGTCATACGTGCTTATGGAAAAGAACTTGCATGACATCTTTTGTCCTACCCTCCCGTGGCAGCGGGGTCGTAATGGAAACTAAGGGATATTAAGGCCTCCTTTTAATAGAGTACCGGAACAAAGCATTAACACATAGTGAATACATGAACTCCT
This sequence comes from Triticum aestivum, assembly GCF_018294505.1. Lineage (NCBI taxonomy): Eukaryota > Viridiplantae > Streptophyta > Magnoliopsida > Poales > Poaceae > Triticum > Triticum aestivum. The sequence goes on from NC_057802.1 coordinate 607,854,486, forward strand.
CAAACTATGGTCATCACCGGGAGTGGTCCCGATTATTGTCACTTCGGGGTTGCCGGATCATAACACATAGTAGGTGACTATAGACTTGCAAGATAGGATCAAGAACTCACATATATTCATGAAAACATAATAGGTTCAGATCTGAAATCATGGCACTCGGGCCCTAGTGACAAGCATTAAGCATAGCAAAGTCATAGCAACATCAATCTCACAACATAGTGGATACTAGGGATCAAACCCTAACAAATCTAACTCGATTACATGATAAATCTCATCCAACCCATCACCGTCCAGCAAGCCTATGATGGAATTACTCACGCACGGCGGTGAGCATCATGAAATTGGTGATGGAGGATGGTTGATGATGACGACGGCGACGGATTCCCCTCTCCGGAGACCCGAGCGGACTCCAGATCAGCCCTCCCGAGAGGTTTTAGGGCTTGGCCGCGGCTCTGTATCGTAAAACGCGATGAATCCTTCTCCTTGATTTTTTTTCTCCCCGAAAGCAAATATATAGAGTTGGGGTTGAGGTCGGAGGAGCTCCAGGGGGTCCACGAGGTAGGGGGGCGTGCCCCCACCCTCGTGGCTAGGGTGTGGGCCCCCTGGTCTTCATCTTTTGCAAGGATTTTTTATTATTTCCAAATAGACGTTCCGTGGAGTTTTGGTCATTCCGAGAACTTTTGTTTCTGCACATAAATAACACCATGGAAAGTCTGTTGAAAACAGCGTCAGTCCGGGTTAGTTCCATTCAAATCATGCAAGTTAGAGTTCAAAAGAAGGGCAAAAGTGTTTGGAAAAGTAGATACGACGGAGACGTATCATGGGCCTGCCTCGTGGATGCCTCGGGCACCTCCTTGACGTGCGACCGACGCCAAAAATTCCTATAAATACAGAAACCTCGGAAAATTAACCTAGATCGGAAGTTCCGCCGCCGAAGCCTCTGTAGCCACGAGAAATCAATCTGGGCCCTCTCCGGCACCCTTTCCCCATCTGGGGGGAGGCCAAGGAGGAGGAAGCACAAGGGGGAGAACCTCTCCTCCTCTCTCTCGGTGGCGCCAGAGTGCCATCGGGAGGGGAATCATCGCCATGGTGATCGTCTTCATCAACATCACCATCACCATCACCATCCTCATCTATTTTACGCAGTCCTCTCTCCCGCACCCCGCCGTAATCCCTACTTGAACATGGTGCTTTATGCCACATATTATGATCCAATGATGTGTTTCCATCCTTTGATGTTTTAAGTAGATATCCTTTGTCTTTGGGTTGATTGATGATCTAGATTGGTACGAGTTGTATGTTTTATTTTGGTGCTGTCCTATGATTTCCTCCGTGTCGCGCAAGCGTGAGGGATTCCCGCTGTAGGGTGTTGGAATACGTTCATGATTCGCTTATAGTGGGTTGGTGAGTGACTGAAACACAAACCCGAGTAAGGGGGTTGTTGCGTATGGGAATAAAGAGGACTTGATGCTTTAATGCTATGGTTGGGTTTTACCTTAATGATCTTTAGTAGTTGCGGATGCTTGCTAGAGTTCCAATCATAAGTGCATATGATCCAAGTAGAGAAATTATGTTAGCTTATGCCTCTCCCTCATATGAAATTGCAATGACGACTATCGTTCTTGTTAACAATTGCCTAGGACAATTCCGCACACCGATCCATCATTATTCCACACTCGTTATTTATATTATTTAGTAATATATTCTAACTTTATGATAACAGCACCTACTTTTATATTTTAGCTCTCCGATATCATACAAAGTTATCATCTTCATACCCACAACGTAGTTTTATTTCTCGTTTCGAGTTGGAAGCAAATGTTCGGTGTACGTAGAGTCGTATCAGTGGCAGATAGGGCTTGAGAGAATATTGATCTTACCTTTAGCTCCTTGTGGGTACGACACTCCATACTTATCACTTCCACCTTTGGAAATTGCTACGATGATTCCCTACACTTGGGGATTATCAAGAAGCTACTGAAAATATTGAAGAAGAAGCTTCCAAAGGATAAAGAATTGCCCGACAGTACGTACGCAACAAAGAAGGTTGTATGCCCCCTAGGATTGGAGGTGCAGAACATACATGCATGCCATAATGACTGCATCCTCTATCGCGGTGTGTACAAAGATTTGAACGCATGCCCGGTATGCGGTGCATTGTGGTATAAGATCAAACGAGTTGACCCTGGTGATGTTGACGGCGAGCCCCCCAGGAAGAGGGTTCCTGCCAAGGTGATGCGGTATGCTCCTATAATACCACGGTTGAAACGTCTGTTCAGAAACAAAGGGCATGCCAAGTTGATGCGATGGTACAGAGAGGACCGTAAGACGGGAAGTTGAGAGCACCCGCTGACGGGTCGCAGTGGAGAAAAATCAAGAGAAGGTACTGGGAGGACTTTGCAGGTGACGCAAGGAACGTATGGTTTGGTTTAAGTGTGGATGTCGTAATCCTTTTGGGGAGCAGAGCAGCAATCACAACACCTGGCCCATGACTCTATGTATCTATAACCTTCCTCCTTGGTTGTGCATGAAGCGGAAGTTCATTATGATGCCAGTTCTCATCCAAGAACCTAAGCAACCCGGCAACGACATTGATGTGTACCTAAGGCCATTAGTTGAAGAACTTTTATAGCTGTGGAATGGAAACGGTGTACCTGTGTGGGATGAGCACAAACAGCATGAATTTGACCTGCATGCGTTGCTATTTGTAACCATCAATGATTGGCCTGCTCTCAGTAACCTTTCAGGACAGACAAACAAGGGATACCACGCATGCACGCACTGTTTAGATGACACCGAAAGTATATACCTGGACAAATGCAGGAAGAATGTGTACCTAGGGCATCATTGATTTCTTTCGACCAACCATCAATGTCGAAAGAAAGGCAAGCATTTCAAAGGCGAGGCAGATCACCGGAACAAGCCCGCCATCCATACCGGTGATCACATACTTGCTATGGTCAATGATTTACAGGTAATTTTTGGAAAGGGTCCCGGCGGACTATCTGTTCCGAATGACGCTGAGGGACGCGCGCCCATGTGGAAGAAGAAATCTATATTTTGGGACCTACCCTACTGGAAAGACCTAGAGGTTCGCTCTTCAATCGACGTGATGCACGTGATGAAGAATCTTTGCGTGAACCTGCTAGGCTTCTTGCGCGTGTATGGGAAGACAAAAGATACACCGGTGGCACGGGAGGACAAGTAACGTGTGCACGAAAAAGACGGCATGCCTCCAAAGCAGTATGAAGGTCCTGCCAGCTACGCTCTTACCAAAGAAGAGAAGGAAATCTTCATCGAATGCCTGCTTAGTATGAAGGTCCCGTCTGGCTTCTCTTCGAATATAAAGGGAATAATAAATATGCCAGAGAGAAAGTTCCAGAACCTAAAGTCTCATGACTGCCACGTGATTATGACGCAACTACTTCTGGTTGCATTGAGGGGGCTTCTACCGGAAAACGTTCGATTAGCCATTGTGAAGCTATGTGCATTCCTCAATGCAATCTCTCAGAAGGTGATCGATCCAGAAATCCTACCAAGGGTAAGGACTGATGTGGTGCAATGTCTTGTGAGTTTCAAGCTGGTGTTCCCACCATCCTTCTTCAATATCATGACGCACGTCCTTGTTCATCTAGTCGACGAGATTGTCGTTCTGGGCCCTTTATTTCTACATAATATGTTCCCCTTTGAGAGGTTCATGGGAGTCCTAAAGAAATATGTCTGTAACCGTGCTAGGCCAGAAGGAAGCATCTCCATGGGCCATCAAACAGAGGATGTCATTGGGTTTTGTGTTGCTTCATTCCTGACCTTAAGAATATTGGTCTCCCTTAATCGCGGTATGAGGGAAGACTGGCTGGAAAAGGCACGCTAGCTAGGAGGGGACTCAATAATATGTAGGGACATGCATTCTTGGCCTCAAGCACATTACACAGTTCTAGAGAACTCTACCTTGGTGACCGTGTATGTCGATGAACACGAAAACATTCCGCGCTCCGAACTCCCGGAGCAGTGTGACGACTAGATTACATGTGAACACATCAGGAGTTTCGGCAGTTGGTTGCAAACACGTCTTAGGGGTGACAACACTGTTTCTGATGAGTTGTACTCGTTGGCCAGGGGACCATCTTCGACCGTATTGACTTACAAAGGGTACGAGATAAATGGAAATACATTTTACACGATCGCCCAAGATCAAAAGAGCACCAACCAAAACAGGGGTGTCCTCTTTGATGGAGCAACCAAGAATGGAAAGGACACATATTATGGTTACATAGTGGACATATGGGAACTTGACTACGGACATGATTTTAAGGTCCCTTTGTTTTAGTGCAAATGCGTCAATCTGTCAGGAGGTGGGGTACAGATAGACCCACAATACGGAATGTCAATAGTAGATCTGAACAATCTTGGGTACACAGAGATGAACCATTCGCCCTAGCCACTGATGTGGCGCAAGTTTTCTATATGAAGGACATGTCTACCAAACCGAGAAAAAGAAAAGATAAGGATGCGAATACATCATACGATGAACCAAAGGGCCACATAGTTCTTTCAGGAAAAAGAGACATCGTGGGATTGGAGGGCAAGACAGACATGTCTGAAGATTATGAAAAGTTTCGTGAAATTCCTCCCTTCAAAGTCAAGGCTGACCCAAGCACCCTGTTAAACGATGAAGATTATCCATGGTTATGGCCCAATAAGCAGAGGACACAAGAGAAGAAAAAGTGAAGAAATGAAATACCTTTTGTAACAGATGAGTTTCCGTATGAAACCATGATACTTCGAAAGAGATTGTCCATTTTGTATACGAAGTGCATCCAGCTTTTGCCGTAACCCTCTCAACTTTTTATAACATGCTATGTGGGTGAAATGATGATACCATGCCAACTTTCAACATTTTCAGAGTTCATTTGTAGTGCTTTTCAATTTCAGAGTCCTTTAGCTTACAAAAATCAGTAAATGCATGAAAAATACCAAATGAAGTCAAAAAGGGTTGAAAATTGATGATGTGGCTATGAATGGTTAAATTTGAACACACAAAAAGTCTGGAGTTCAAATAAGTTCAAAAAAGGAAATCCCTTTATAACAGATGAGTTTTCGTCCAAAACCATGATACTTCGAAAGAGATTATCTATTTTGTATATGAAGTGCATCCAGCTTTTGCCGTAACCCTCTCAACATTTTATAACATGCTATGTGGGTGAAATGATGATACCATGCCATCTTTCAACCTTTTCAGAGTTCATTTGTAGTGCTTTTCAATTTCAGGGTCCTTTAGCTTACAAAAATCAGTAAATGCATGAAACATACCAGATGAAGTCAGAAAGGGTTGAAAATCGATGATGTGGCTATGAATGGTTCAATTTGAACACAAAAAAGTCTGGAGTTCAAATAAGTTGAAAAAAAATGAAATCCCTTTGTAGTAGATGAGTTTTCGTCCGAAACCCTGACACTTCGAAAGAGATTGTCCATTCTGTACACGAAGTGCATCCAGTTTTTGCCGTAACCCTCACAACTTTTTAGCACATGCTATGTGGGTGAAATGATGATACCGTGCCAACTTTCAACCTTCAGAGTTCATTTGTAGTGCTTTTCAATTTCAGGGTCATATAGCTAAAAAATCTATAAATGCTTGGAAAATAACAAATGAAGTCAGAAAGGGTTGAAATTGATGATGTGGCTTTGAATGGTGAATTTTGAACACACACAAAGTCTGGAGTTCAAATAAGTTCAAAAAAATGAAATCCCTTTTTAACAGATGAGTTTTCGTCCGAAACACTGATACTTCGAAAGAGATTGTCCATTTTGTACACGAAGTGCATCCAGTTTTTGCCGTAAACTTCTCAACTTTTTACCACATGCTTTGTGGGTGAAATGATGATACCATGCCAACTTTCAACCTCTTCAGAGTTCATTTGAAGTGCTTTTCAATTTCAGGATCATTTAGCTCAAAGAATAAACTAATAGCAAAAAGAATGAACTAGAAAACTTTTATGAAATTCTAATAGCAAAAATAATGAACTAAAAAAAGAACAACTTTAATGAAACTCTAATAACAAAAAGAATGAACTAGAAAACTTTAATGAAACTCTAATAGCAAAAGGAATCAACTAAAAAGTTTTTATAAACCTCTAGTATGTTTGAAACTAAAATTATATAAAATTTATGCAACTAAAACTATCAAATTATTTTTTGTTCAAAACATTAATAGCAAAAAGAATTTTCATCAAGAATTTTTTTTGTTTGAAACTTTAATAGCAAACTAAAATACCAAAATCTGTTTTTGATTAAAACAGACATTTTAAATAACCTAAAAATTACCAAATTGAATATAATGATAAAACACAGTAATATTAAATAGCATGAAAATGAATCACTCAAAAATCTATTTTTTTAGTAAAGTTATTCACAAACTAATGATTCACATAAATTTCAAAAAATTCAAATTTAAACTATTCAAATTGGAAAACTAATGGCACTAACAAAAAGTTTATAATTTTTATTTCCTAAAAGCAAAAGGAATCACTGAAAAACAGTAAGTATTTTGCTGTAAGTAGAAACAAAATAAAATAATAAAGCAAAAAAGAAAACAAAAAAAAACTGAAAAATAAATAAATAAAATGCCACCTACTGGGCAACCATGGTCTGAATACAACTAGAAACCCAACCATGGGCCAGGATTCAGGCCCGCAGCAGGCCCAGTAGGGCCACGGGCAAAGAGTGACAGATTAGGCCCGAAAGCCTGCAGTTGAGAGGAGCTCGGGAGGGTGGGCGCAGCAGCCGCAGCGCTTATAAACTACTCTCGAGCTCTCTCAACTAGCGAGGTGGGACTAAACTTTTTGGCCGCGGGCAGCACAAGACCTTTGGTCCCGGTTG
>NC_057802.1:607862245-607868169 GCF_018294505.1 Triticum aestivum
CCCGCCCCCGCTCCGGCCCGCCCCCGCTCGCCGGCGCCCTCGCCGCCCCCGCCATCGCCGTCGTCGCCACCGTCGCCAGCCACCACCGCTGTGAGCTGTCGCGCCGCCCCGGCTCATAGCATTTTTTCATATATGTATTTTCTATTTCATATCTGTGGCTATGTATTTTTTCATATATCTCTACTATTAAATCTGAATCGAAGGTCGTGATGGTTCGACCTCCCTCGTAGTTCGACCAACTCGTTCGATCCCCCCGCACCGGAAAAATCGCTATGAAAATCCCAGGCCTTCTCCCTCCCGCACGATTGAAAAAATCACGCAAAAAAAAGAAAAAACAAGCGAATAGAAATCAGGAAACTACCATCCACGCATGCAGTCAGCCCCCACCCACGACTCCCACCCGCATCTTGCGACCCGCCGCCGTCTTCCTGGTCGAACTAGGGTTGGGTGCCACTTCCGTCTTCCTGGTCGACGGTGTCCTCGTCTTCGCCGGTCGCGCCCATCCCCACCTTCCTATCTCTCCAAGGGAGGTGGAGTTCTTCCCTATCTCTCTTGGCGATCGCCGTCCTGGTTCGGTGGTGCGGTGGTGCCCCAGCGGCGCGTGTAGGACACGGGAGATGAGCAGGGCGTTCTCAAGTGGCAGTGCCAAGTCAGCTTCAGGTCTTTGGCAGCGCCATGGTCAACAAGGTGGTCTTCTCATACTCATATGTCTATATGATTCTGCAGTTTATGCTATCAGCACCAATTTTCTTTCCTGCAGCGCCGACCACCACATGTTGCTTATGTGTGAGGAGTTGCAACGGCCATTTAAGAGTGTATACGAATACATTGATACATTGATCCAGTGCGAATGACCTATTCTTCAATAGCACATGTTTCTGTTGAGAGCATTTGTATAGCTTTCTTCAATCTAGCATCAAAGTAATGAGGTAACTTTTCGGTCATCCAGGTTCATGGGGCTAGGTTGAAAAGCTCACAGAAAGATGCTGTGATTAAAGTCCTAAAGCCAAGAATTGAATATACTTTAGTCGCCGGTCTGAATTTTATCTATCTTGCTTCACATGTTTTTGGCTTGGTTACCTCTACGATCCCGGTAACTGACCATTCTGCTAGCTGTTGCGATCTGACCGTCAGTTCAGTTGCTGACGCTAAGTTCAACGCACCACGCTGATTGAACCTGGGAGCAATCGGACCGTGGGAGACGGCGTCACCCCCAGCACATCGACGTTCCAGTAAGCGATGGCTGCGCTGGAGGAGAAGGGTAGCAGCGCCGCAGCGGCTCACGGGAGCTTCAGTCTAAAAGTCCACTGGCAAAATTAAAAAGCTTTGTTACCTAAAATTAAAATGCACTTCTGAGTGAATAATAGAACAGTACAACAACAACAACAACAAAGCCTTTAGTCCCATACAAGTTGGGGTAGGCTAGAGGTGAAACCCATAAGATCTCGCAACCAACTCATGGCTCTCGCACATGGATAGCAAGCTTCCACGCACCCCGTCCATAGCTAGCTCTTTGGTGATACTCCAATCCTTCAGGTCTTTCTTAACGGACTCCTCCCATGTCAAATTCGGTCGACCCCGCCCTCTCTTGACATTCTCCGCACGCTTTAGCCGTCCGCTATGTACTGGAGATTCTGGAAGCCTGCGCTGAATATGCCCAAACCATCTCAGACGATGTTGGATAAGCTTCTCCTCAATTGGTGCTACCCCAACTCTATCTCGTACACTTGTAAAATTAAAATGCTTTTTTTGGATACCAATTAGTAACAATACACCGGCAAAATGAAAATGAAAATGCTTTTCCGCATGTTTGCAAGCAGGAAAATAGTTCACACAGAGAGATTATTTCTGGCAATCCGCACTTAGCCGATCATTTTTCCTATGATGCATCGTATCTTTTTGGTTGTTGAATATGATACTCACACCCCATCAAGAAATTATGATTGTCAGTCGACTAGTCATAAAAAGTGCAGTGGATGTTGGAAAGTTTACCTGGTCTTCCATTTCTAAATTTCCAGAAGACAATCCTAGAGATGTTAGGTTTATTTGAATTGTTGTTCATTTAGACATTCCTCTTGCTGCTGACCACAATACGATTAATTATATCACTCAATGAGAAGTGATGACTCATTTTCCATGGTTATTAGAAGGTAGAAATATGGGAGACGACATACACCTTCATTCTTTGAGTACTCAACGTATTTAGCTTGAGATCTACAATTTTTCCAGAAACCAAAAAGCAACTAGGAATACTGGTTAATGTAATATTGCTCTAATCAGGCTTGTCTATCATTAACCTCCACGCAAAAATGGATAGACATTTGGGCTAAAGTTTGTTGGAATTTGTTATGGGGATAGTGAAACAATCTTGGTGTGTGCTTAATTGTTAGGTTGGAGAAAATGGCCGCTGGTGTTGGGAGTTGTTGAGATGATTAGGAGCATTCTTGATGTGTCTCATTTGGTCATTTCGAACTACTGCATAAGACTGTCCCATCAGTTTTTGATGTATGTAGGGCTGTTGTAATTCTAAATTTTCTTAAAGAATTTTGCGTTGTAGGGAACAACTACTTCTGAGTTTTGGGGTGGCAGCAGCAAGGCCGAGGTGCATGATCATGAAGATGGGCGACGGCGGGGAATGCATGCACATGGAAAGGTGGACATCGCCGTTACCCCCGCATGGACGACTATGCCGACAACTGTTTGCACATTAACTAATTTATAGCATAGGTGAGAATGATATAATTTTTCTTTATCAGTAGTCATATTTTGTCAGATTAAGATCTACATGTAAACATTCCTGCACCTTGTATCATATAGAACTAGCCTAAAGGGATTATGCTCGATCTTCTAAGCTAGCTAGTATTAAAAAGATATTTCTCACCAAGCAAGGTAATTATAATAAGCATCAAGGTCAGCACGAGTTTTTTTTAGATGACCCAAATATGCTGAAATATAGTCAGAAGATCCTGATCTTACTAAACACAGTGTTCCTGGCTTATATATCATTTTTAATGTTCTACTCAAGTAGCAGGCAGTAGGTGACTTCGGTTTTCATCATGTTATAGGCAAATCATGGTTTATCTAATGTAAGAAGAGGGTCACAGTTTGTTCAACTATATATACAGCAAAGGTTGCCTGTGTAAGTGCATCTAGTGCCCCTTAGTGATTTTGGTGTGTTGAAGACTTATAGCTTAAGGGACTAATGCGTTTGTGAGTGTACACAGATCTATAAGTCTATGAGGAGTTTGATAATTACAGAGAAAGTCGACCCCTAAAAATGAAGTTCTTCGACTGAAGACTTTGGATTTCTGAAGACTTTCTGAAGACTTTGAAAATGAAGAAATTGGTGTGACCTTGAAGACTTGGTATTCATTTGAGGAACATGAAGCGTGAAGACTTTTGTTTTCGTAGTTTCATTTGCTCTTTCTTGAGTCATAGGAAACACCGTACTGTTAAAGGGGTCGAGGAAATACTAAGGAAAATTTTCCATGTGATGCTCAACTCAAAATCCTACACCTACCAATCCCTTCGAGTGAAGCCATTGGAAATCTCATACAGTTCAGTCATATTCTTCAGTGACAGAGACGAAGTTCTTCTGGACTCTGAGGAATTTTTTCTGACTGAGGAGTTAGGAATTCGCCAGTGCAGATTGCCTACACAGTAAGGAACATGATAGCCCTGAGGAATTTGATACTCAAATTTCCGACCGTTGTTGTGCTATGCGCCAGCTGTCCCCAAATATCTACCCACCTAACAGTCATATCATTGAAGGGCATTTATGTCTTATCATGCGGGCTGCTTCCTAGGCTATAAATAGCCGCCCCCTACAACCACTAGCTGGTTGGTTGCTCTGAGAGAAACTGACACTTGTCATTTGAGAGCGTCCCATCCTCCGAGGACTTTGAGCGAAAATCATCAAGTGAGGAAAAACTCCAAACCCAAACATCTACAAATCCAAAGTGATTGAGCATCACTGAAGAGATTGATCCTGCGTGGATCCGACGCTTGTTACCTTTGAAGACTGTGCTTCTTCCAGACGGGTAGGCGTCATGGTCTAGAGCATCCAAGAGGAAATTGTGGATCGCCAAGTGACCGAGTTTGTGAAGGTTTGGAAGTCACCTGAAGACTTACCACGAGTGATTGGACGAGGTCTGTGTGACCTTAGTTCAAGGAGAATACGGTGAGGAATGTGTGTCCGGGACTGGGTGTCCTCAGGTTTAAATACCTAGCCGTTCCAACCAGACGTACAACTGAGACAGCAGTTGGAACTGGTCTACCAAATCATTGTCTTCACCAACCCAACTGGTTCTATTTCCTCAACTCTTTCATTTCCTCATTCCTGTGTTGTGCAATTGTTCATATCTGTGTTTGAAGACTTTGATTGAAGACTTCCTTAATTTCCTCAGTTCAATTTCCTCAATCTGTTTGTCTTCATCCTGTGTTATCCTGTGTTTACGCTTTCTGTACTCTGTGCGTGTTTTTCATTTCATCATGATGACTATGCTTGTGTTCTGCTATGCATACTTTTGAGTACTTATTCCGCTGCAAGACGTTCTTCGCTAAGAATTTCCTCACCCACAAATTCCTCAGTGAAGAATTTATAAAAATCGCCTATTCACCCCCCCCCCTCTAGTCGATATAACGCACTTTCAGCCTGCCACCAGGATCGCCTCCCGTTGCTTGATGTATGTTGAGCATTTGTTTGTAACATAATCCAAGGTACATATCTGATGAAGGGAAATCGTGTGTACACTTTTTATGTACCAGTATATATGTGTTGTCTCAAACTGTAAAACATGGTCAGTGATTATTTTGTTATTAAACATTGCTGGAGATGACAAACCAAAGAGCACATGCCCCATTGATAGAGGTGAGTGGAGTTGAAGTATGTGGTGCACTTAGAGGGTGAAGTATAGAGGCTGAAAGTTCGTTCAGGCATGAGCTGCTTTGTAGCAAACTTATAGACCCTGTTGTTTTACACTGAGGGGAGATACTCTTTGATGCTCTGCTTTGTGGCGCCAGAGGGAGATATCGTGTTACTTCTGTCCTATTCTTGTATATGTAAGCTTAATAACAATTTATTACACTCTTTGTTAATTTTCTGTGGTGTAACTTCTTGATGACACGTTTCTTGTGTGAAGGCTCGTATGTTTTATCAAACAATTGGTTCTAATAAAAATAAAGCATTCATGTGCTATCTGTATTGCTAATTAACTGCACAGTAATGACTTGACTGTGTACCACTCTATTTTGTGCATTGAATCTGGTAAGGCTCTCCTTGTTTTCTTCTTCTTTTGTTCTGCAAATGACATAATAGGTCCAAGCTATTGTCCGGAGACGCTAAGACTAGGATAGGAAGTGAAAGTAAAAATTTAAAGTTGTCACAAATAAACGAAAGAAGACATTCATATGATACTTTTTTTTCTGAAAATTATAATTATTATGTGTCCTTGCGGTTACAGTGCTGTAGCGAAAGTTTGTTCATTCAGGTCTTACTTCTATGTTGCATAGATGGCTGGAGACACACATTTGTGCAATCTTTCCCATTCATCATATAGAAATGCATACGCCTTTTATCTCTATTTCAGAAGCAACATTTTGTGCTAAAATGTAGCCAAAATGCTTTCGCAAACAAATGTAAGTGCAATATTCAAATCAACTTGTGCTTTATCGCTTCAGGAATGGTGCCTCCTTTAGTTTTTTTGAATTTAATTATTTTCGGAATATTACATGCCTATGTTTTCGACACTTGTGATTTTCAACATCCATTATGTCTATACTATATGAGATGATGAAAAACTTGAAGGGACTGTGGCACCGCACGGGCAGTCAACTAGTGTTCATATGGATGGATGCATATATATATATATATATATATATATATATATATATATATATATATATATATATATATATATATATAT
>NC_057802.1:607868551-607870689 GCF_018294505.1 Triticum aestivum
GTCGTTGTTGTCTACCCCCTCCCCGATAACTTCGACATGAGGGGGGACGTCAGACATGTCAGGAGGGGTGAGCATCATTGTCGTCACCCCCTCCCCGATAACTTCGACATGAGGGGGGACGTCGGACATGTCATGAGGGGTGAGCATCGTTGTCGTCTACCCCCTCCCCGATAACTTCGATATGAGGGGGACGTCAGACATGTCATGAGGCGTGAGCATCGTTGTCGTCTACCCCCTCCCTGATAACTTCGACATGAGGGGGATGTCGGACATGTCATGTGGAATTTTTTTGTTCATATAGAAAACTCCGGTAACCTCCACTAGTAGAAAACGGGCCTTTAGTACCGGTTCGTAAGGCCCTTTAGTACCGGTTCTGGAACAGACACTAAAGGGTGGAGCCTAAAGCCCCCCGCCCCTTAGTCCCGGTTCAACACGGACCGGAGCCAAAGGCCCACCACGTGGCACGAGCCCGCGCCATGGTCAGGGGGACATTTAGTCCCGGTTGGTGACTAAAGGTTATTTTTTTGAATTTTTTGGAAAAAAATTGATTATGATTTTTTTTCCGATTTTCAATTTTCTGAATTATTCAACAATTTAGTCTCTAATCTCTAATCACTCCTCATAACTGCTCAAGTGTGGATCACGCATTTTAAATCGTCTAAATTCCCCGCCGGTCACCCATCCTCTCACTACTCCAGCCTGAGCATGCTTAACTTCCAAGTTCTATTCCCCCTAGTTTCCAAGTCTGCACTTGTTGCTTTGGTGACAATAGTAAGCTGTCAATCCTACTAACCCTCAGGAGTTTAGCTTGAGCATGAAGTCACACGTTTCACCGTTTGAGTTTGAAACTATTATTCTAAAAAACAATAATTATTTAGTAACACTAATATTTCTTTAATAAGTAGTTTGACCAAATTTGACCAAAATTAAAAAAACTGAAATAATTATTTCGTAACACTAATATTCTTGAATAATTATTTATTAACACTAATATTTCTTGAATAAGTAGTTTGACCATAGTTTGACCAGATTTAACCAAAATTCAATAAAACTGAAATTTGAGCATATCTTTTTTTCCTTTTAGAATTTGAGGATTCTAAAAATGTGCAAAACAGCTTACGGCCGTCAAAATCGGATGTGGTTTTTCGTTCTGAACATTTTGATATATTATATTTTTTTCGACATCGTATGCAAAAGATATGGTCATTTTACTTTTTCATCACACTTTTTTGCAAAACATGTCGAAACTTATGTTTTTAAATTTACCTAACTACTAGATGTAGTAACATAACTACATCTCGAAGGATTTTAATTTTTGAAGTTTTTATCATTTTCTTTTGATTTTTTTTTAAACTTAAAAGGCGATAAGGGGGGTAGAGTTTGAAAATTGCCTTTTAGTCCCGGTTTGTTTCTCCAACCACGACTAAAGGTTAGACCCCTTTAGTCTCCGTTTGTGACACAAACCGGGACTATAAGTTACCCCTTTAGTCCCGGTTTACGACACAAACCGGGACTAAAGGGGCTTGTGGGGCCCCGGCCTGACGCCAGCCTGCCACCACCCCTTTAGTACCGGTTCGTGGCACGAACCGGGACTAATGCATAGCCATTCGAACCGGGACTAATGGTACCATTAGTACCGTGCCAAAATCGAACCGGGACTAATGTGTCTCACGTAAGGTCGTTTTTCTACTAGTGTTCGACATGAGGGGGGACGTCGATCAACCCCCTCTCGCACGACCTACTCTCGAGTCCACCCAAACTGGGACTGAAAAAGCGTTGTCGAGGCCACCCCAAACCGGAACAAGTCTAGATATATCAGAAAAAGAAGTCTAGATATATCGGACGACATGTAGATATGTCGGATCGGGTTTGCTTTCTAATAAGGAATTATTGTCATCTATGTATCATTTTATATCGTGGTGGACATATATCAAAGTTTGATCATATGTCAAAGTTTGAATTTTGACATATGCAACATTTGATCATATATCAAAGTTTGATCATATGTCAAAGTTTGAATTTTGACATATGCAACATTTGATCATATGTCAAAGTTTGATCACATATCAAAGTTTGACTTTTGACGTATGCAACAATATTTGATCATATGTCAAAGTTTGACCAAGAATGCCCCCTTA
>NC_057802.1:607870699-607871586 GCF_018294505.1 Triticum aestivum
AGCAGCGATATTTCGATTCATCCTTTTCTTTCAAGGATTTCATAATTGGACGTTGAACCCATTTCATATGATGGGAGTTGCCGGAGTATTAGGTGCGGCTCTGCTATGCGCTATTCATGGAGCGACCGTAGAAAACACTCTATTTGAGGACGGTGATGGTGCAAATACCTTCCGTGCTTTTAACCCAACTCAAGCTGAAGAAACTTATTCAATGGTCACTGCTAACCGCTTTTGGTCCCAAATCTTTGGTGTTGCTTTTTCCAATAAACGTTGGTTACATTTCTTTATGCTATTTGTACCCGTCACCGGTTTATGGATGAGTGCTATTGGCGTAGTTGGCTTGGCTCTGAACTTACGTGCCTATGACTTTGTTTCCCAGGAAATCCGTGCAGCGGAAGATCCTGAATTTGAGACTTTCTACACCAAAAATATTCTTTTAAACGAGGGTATTCATGCGTGGATGGCAGCTCAGGATCAGCCTCATGAAAATCTTATATTCCCTGAGGAGGTTCTACCACGTGGAAACGCTCTTTAATGGAACTTTCGTTTTAGCTGGTCGTGACCAAGAAACCACCGGCTTTGCTTGGTGGGCTGGGAATGCCAGACTTATCAATTTGTCCGGTAAACTACTTGGAGCTCATGTAGCCCATGCCGGATTAATCGTATTCTGGGCCGGAGCAATGAACCTATTTGAAGTGGCCCATTTCGTACCAGAAAAGCCCATGTATGAACAAGGGTTGATTTTACTTCCACACTTAGCTACTCTAGGTTGGGGAGTAGGGCCAGGGGGGGAAGTTCTAGATACTTTTCCGTACTTTGTATCTGGCGTACTTCACCTAATTTCCTCCGCAGTCTTAGGCTTCGGTGGCATTTATCACGCGCTTCTG
>NC_057802.1:607871596-607880574 GCF_018294505.1 Triticum aestivum
GGGCCGGAGCAATGAACCTATTTGAAGTGGCCCATTTCGTACCAGAAAAGCCCATGTATGAACAAGGGTTGATTTTACTTCCACACTTAGCTACTCTAGGTTGGGGAGTAGGGCCGGGGGGGGAAGTTCTAGATACTTTTCCGTACTTTGTATATATATATATATATGTATATATATATATATATATATATACATAAACACTATGCTGATCACGGGATCAGAATAATATTCTGATCACAACATGAACTTCCCGAGTAATGCGTCTGACCTTCCCCGCGTACTAGGTTGAACTTCAGCTAAAAGGTGTCCAAATGGGGCTTGCGATATACCGTTGGAAAGCTATGGACACCAGTATCATGACCCAAGTTAAATTTTCGGCAAAATGTAAGCGGTTTAAGAGCAGTTTTGAAAATCGTTTTTTCTTCGTACACAAAACGTGAATCGTATTTTCGATCGTATTTCTAAACCGTTTATCGGAATGAGGTAAATAATATAGCGTTGGATAGCTGCTGCAAAACCGCTCCTTCGACATGTTGAAAGTTTTCTCTAATTCCCTATGGATAAATAGTAATTTGGAAAATCGTAAAATTTCACAAACCAAACAGCCGAGTTCGTATTGTCAATGTAATTTCTAAACGGTTAATCCAATTGAGGCAAATGATATGGCGTTGGAAAGCTTGTGAAAATCCGCTATTTTTTCATGTTGAAAGTTTTTTCTAATTTGGAACGGTTTAAAAGTAATTTAGAAAACGGTTCAAGTTCCATCGAGTTTGTATTTTCAAGCTAATTTTTTAACTGTACGTCTGAATGCAACAAATGATACGGCATTGGAAAGCATGAGGAAATGCAAAACTTTTTTGTATATATTGTTTCTCTCAATTCCTTACTGTTTTAAGTCAATTTTGTAAATGGCTAAAAACGTATTTTTGCTGTAATTTCTACAAACTTTATCGGAATGGAGCAAATAATATACCGCTGAAAAGCTACGGAAAATGCGAAACATTTTCATGTTGATGGTTTTCTCTGATTCCTTCCCGTGTTTAAGTAATTTCAAAAATAGCGAGATCATGCATTCTGCCTTATCGCGAAACGAATTCTTCGAAAATGCACCGCGTGAAGAACATGAATTTCTCGGCATGTTTACCTGAACTTCACTCTGTTTTTGACGTGTTTTTTTTGCTCGTAGATCTCCATCCACTGCTACTAGCTCTCCATCCATTCACCGGAATTGAGCAGGTGATATACCGATGGAAAGGTGATGTAAACACAAAACTTTCCCGTGTTGATCATTTTTTCATACTCGCGACGATTTTAAAAGTTTTTCATCTAAAATTCATTCAGCGTAGTAGTTGAACTTCCTGCTAATTTCACGTTGAACTTCTGTGACGTATTTTCGTTTGTAATTTTCTCATCCATTCGTCCGTGTCACACAAATGATATTGCTTTTATACAAACCTTTCTCACAATAATTTTTTTAACTTTCTCGCGCCGAGCACTTGAACATTTAGATACAAAACTTTTAGACTTTGCTTTTTTATTCTTTTTTTAATACAAAATGCACACCGTGTAGTACGTGAACTTCTGGCAGTTATCAATCTGAACTTCTCTCGGTTACGTGAAAATATCTGAGTTTTTTTATGAATTTTTAATATCATTTTCTTAATCTCTTTTATGAATTTTGAAGCGCTCTATTTTTAAAAGTTGAACTTCTTGTTATTTTATTTTTGAACTTCTTGTTTCCATTCATTAATAACAAGGAAAATCTGAGTTTTCTATAATCATCGAACTTCTCCATCTTTTTAATATGGACTTCCTGGTTTTATTTCTTAATCATTTTTTATGAAATTTTGAAGCGTTCTATTTTTAAAAGTTGAACTTCTTGTTTTTTTATTTTTGAACTTCTTGTTTTCATTCTTTAATAACGAGAAAAATCTGATTTTTCTATAGTCATCGAACTTCTATATCGAACCGCTCAAACTTTTTTTATTTGAATTTATTTTCTGTATTTTGAGAAATATGAAAATTGTAGTTTTGTTAGAAACATCAAACTTCTTCGTTATTTTTGAACTCAACTTATTTGTTTTATTATTTAGTAACCAAAAAAATTAAGTTTTTAATTAAATATCAAACTTCTCCATGTTTTTAATTTGAACTTCTAGGTTTTTACAAACCGAGAAAATCCATGTTATATAATTTTTTTTGACCTGATCATTTAAAAAAAATTGTACTGCCTTGTTTCGTAATAAATATGAACTTCTCTGTTATTTAAATTTGAACCTCTAGGTTATTTAGAAACGGGGAAAATCCACATGTTTTATACATAAAGTAATACGCCTTTTGAAACAACTGGGGGACCGAGATAGCGCACGACCAAGGAGCACCCAGTATTTAGATGTTTGACTCTTTGATTTCAAGTTATGTATTTAACTCTTTGATTTGAAGTGATTTTTCTAGACTTGAATTTTGTTATATGTGCTCTTTTCAAATTTGTTTGTCACTTGAAGTTCTAAAAAATTGCAACTCTCCGATGTTTTACCTTGCATGTTTATTTTTTATTTGAACTTGCTGAGATAACACACTCGACCTTCTCGAACACAACATTTTGACCTTCACAAATAGAAATTTAAAGTAATTTTTTTGCACAATAGTACAAGACAAACGGAGCAACACCCCACACACTAATGCTCACATGTTGTTTTCTCCTTCTTTTAGTATACACATTGAACGACACACGTCTGCTAGGACCAACTTGTCTCTTTTTCTGTCCCATAAGAACATCTATGTACCAAGGAGTTTTAGAACCCAGTTTTTTTGACAGTGACGGCATGTGTTCTCTCTCACACTTTGATTGCCTTTTTGCTTGTTCTCTCCCAGAACGATTAAATCCAGCGTTGCCGTAGCAACTGGGAACATGCACAAATACTATTATTTTTGCAACTGATGAAAAAGGTGGATTCACATAGTTACAAAAAAAAAATCTCTTTTTGGTAGTGAGTTGATGCTCATCTATAAAATGAATTGTCGTTTTTAGAGTGAATTGTGCATCTCTTATTTTGGTTAGTTAACTATCCAAGAATATATGATGTTTATAACTGAATGACCTGTCTTTTTTAGTGGTCTGCATTAGGCACATGTTAGCATCAATGGCTGTATCTGTTGGACCCGGCAAGATTGTACGCATGAGCCAGAGTAGCTAATCATAGACGGAGGATACTCCATGTGCAATCATGGACGAGCGTACACACAGAGAAGCACAGGCACCATCCATTCGCAACCACGTGAGTGGAAGCAAGCAGCCAGCATGGTGTCGGCCTCCTGGAGGATGGCTGCCTGCACGGCCATCAGAGTTGAGGAGCGGGGGGCTGCTTGCAGCTGTCCCCGTCGATGGGTCAGGGAGCCCCGTGGACACACCACGACGGGGATGGCAGCGGAGCAGTCTGTGGCGGCGCGTGAGAGCAGTCCATGTTCTACTCATGCTCTGTATCTCCTGCGTATTCAGGCCGGCGGATCTTCACACAGCAGCAGCTAGGACGAGATGATTTGCACCTTGCGAACCAGATCCTCGGAAGTAACCTTCCCCGAGAAGGTCAACCAGCAGGGGTTGGGGAAAGCAGACGGGTTGGGGGCATCACGACGGCGGGCGGACGCGATGTGGAGCAGCAGTAGCGAGAAGAAGACAGGGCGCGGCGATGGAGTGCAGGGCCGTGGTTTCGGTGCCTGGTGTTGACGGCGGCAGGATCCAGCGGAGATCACTGGAGGAAGAGAAGGAGAAGAGGAAGGGGCTGACCGGATTCGCGTGGGCACCAAGAAGGGGACTGCGTGGGGAGGCGGCCATGGACTGCGTGGCAGGTTGATGGTGGTCGAGGATCCCCGGCGGCGGCGACGATTGGGGCGCGGAAGAGCGTGCGGCCATGGCGGAAGTGCGGCAGCAAGTTCCCGGTGGCGTGGGCGGCGCCCAGCGACCACGCGCTGGTAGGTCGGGGGGGCGCCTTGGGTAGGTCGGCCGGCGGGAGAAGGCGCGCAGGGCGTCGAGATCTAGCGAGGGTGCGGCGCTAGGGGGAGGGGATCGAGGGAGGTCAGGGTGGGGATCGGGGCAGCGGGTGGGGTGGGTGGTTTTTTTTTTTTCTGTATGTCACGTTGTCTGTCAAAGTATTGAAGAAATCTATCACTACATCATTAGCAGGAAGTAACAGGCGTATGATGCTACGAAGTTCTTCAAAGTTGTTTTGGAACGGAGTTCCGGACAGAATAATTCGCTTTTTTGTACGAATTACAACAAAGGCCTTTCAAATAGCGATATTCGGAAGGCTTTTGCTGAACTTCGTACCAAAAAGCTAATTATCATATCCGGGACTCCATTCCAAAACAATTTTGGAGAGCTTCATACCATTATGCACCTGTTACTTTCGGCTAATGATGAAGCCATGGTTTTCTTGAATCCTTTGACACTAGACAACGTGACATATAGAAGGGTAGATAAGATCAGGAAAAATATGGACCATTTTCTGCACATCCAGAATGGCGCCATTTCGTTAAATCCCTTGTTTGACATTCATGAGAGAGGCAGTCCGGACGTCAGGCATTCATGAGAGAACTCCGGTAACTCTTCAACATGAGGGGGGACGTCGATCAACCCCCTCTCGCCCGACCAAACCCTAGAAGCATCGAGGCCACCCCAAACCCTAGAAGCATTGGCAAGGCCACCCAAATTTACCAAGTTAAAAGAGCGCTGTCGTCGAGGCCACCCCAAACCCTAGAAGCGTTGTCGAGGCCACCCCAAACCGTAGAAGCGTCGAGGCCACTAATTAATATTCCTTGTTGTGATTAGCTAGCTAGGTCTATGTTTGCCACTAATATATCCATCTCTCATATTTGTATATCAATTGCCATGTTGTAATATTTGCAGAAACTATGGAGCAAAGAGACTTGGAAACAGAGCAGTTGTTGGGGGACATAATCCTCGGCGGAGGTGATGTCTTGTCGTATCTAAACGACACCGATGGTCTGGAAGGAGAGGGTGAAGGCTCCGGTGATCGAACAATGGAGGAGGAAGGACATGATCATGATGGCTCCAGTGACCGAATGGCGGTGGAAGGAGACCGTGATGACTACTCCGATGACCGAACGGAGGAGGGAGCTGTTGCAAAGCCCGGCGAGGTATATATATTAATTAAGCTTGTGCTGACTAGCTAATTGATGCATTAATTGTTTTGGTATGTATATATATTAACTCTTCTTTCTTCTTTTATAGCCCTCTGGATCGAGCCAAACTTCGGTAACGAGACGAGGCCGAAGAAAAGATTGCGCCAGGATGAAAGGTTCACAATTATAGCAATCTCAGACGATGGCCAACCGATTGAACCTAGGCGGACCAAGGAAGCATTTTCTGCTCAGTGCGGGGCTATTGTTAGGGACATGATCCCGATCAGCATCCAGCTATGGAATAAGCCTAAGAACCAAGACCCTCAAGTTCCTTATGTCAACGATAGAGAAAGATGATCTTTGGACCTCGCTGAAGGCAAATTTCACCCTACCGCCAGAGGAGGATCCGAATAAGCCAGTTATAGAGCCATTGGTCAAGGTGTGTGCTCATAAGAAGATGGCAGATCTATTTAGGAGGTGGAAGAATGAGTTGAAATCAACGTATGTTGACAAAGGAAAGACTCCAGGATTCACCGGCCAATTTGACAAGATAAAAGATCACTGGCCCGCATTTGTGGCCTACAAGACATCAGACGGGAGTAAGAAGATGTCAGAGACAAACAAGATAAATGTTGTAAAGAAGCAGTTTCACCATCGCACGGGGTCAGGAGGCTACCTCAAAGCCCGGCCGTTGTGGGACAAAGCTGAGAATGACCTACTTGCTAAAGGGGTCGAATCAGAGACATTGAACCGGCCAGACCATTCAAGGACTTGGTTCTTCGGGGTTGCGGGAACCTTAGACTCTGAAACGGGGAAGTGCATTTGGACGGACGAGCAACTTGAAATACCCGTCAAGAAGATTCAGAAGTGTATCGCCGCAGCGCAGCAAGGGACGTTCATTCCTGACAGAGAGAATGACGAGCTGACCGAGGCCCTCGGGAATCCTGAGCACCCTGGACGAACACAAGGCACGCCAAGCTCTGTTGCATGGAAGGTTGAGTTTCCCAGCGCAGGCGGTTACAAAACCCGGGAGAGGAAGAGGAAACCGGAGCTGAGCGAAATGCAGAAGCTGAATGCAAGAGTACAAAAGCTAGAGGAACAAGTTGAGAGCCAGCGAGCTGCCAGAGCTACCCCAGAAGCTACCCCACCATCTCAGCGGAGAAGCAGCGTGGCTTCCAGCGAGATCTTTTAGCACTGACTTCACGGCTCCTAGGTACCCCGTGGATGCTATCACGAAGGCTCAACATTGCCAGCTTATGACGCAATGGCAGAACCTCAAAGTCAAGGCGGCTGCCGGCTCTGTTGCCCCTCCTCAACCCGACAGGACTTTTAACTGCCATCCGATTCCACAAGGCTATGCTGTTGTGATGGTGGATGAAGTAACGGAGGGATTTGAGGAGCTCGGGCTTGACCACCCTACAGGTGAAGGGGAGACTCAGCTGGGTCTTGCTCTGAAGACTCCATGTCTATGGCGGAAGGAGCACATCAAGCTTCCGAACTGGACGCCTCCACCTCCTCCTCCTTCTCCGACGAGTCAGGGTACTCCGCCTCCTCCTCCTCTTCCTCCTCCGGCTCCTCCGGCGAGTGATCAGGGCACTCCGCCTCCTTCACCTCCTCCGGCGCGTCCGAGCAGTCCGCCTCCTCCTCCGCCTCGTCAACAACGGCGGAAGACAGACGCCGTCGCTCCGGCTGCTCCGGTCCGCCGAAGCACTCTGCCTCCTTCTCCGCCTCGTAAACAACGACAGAAGAGAGACGCCGCCGCTCCGGCGGCTAGCAGTACAGCCAGAGGCGGGAGGCAATACAGATACGGTCCATCTCTCGAGCCTCTAAAGAAGTTACCATACGAGAGGACCGATGAGGAAAACGCTGAGATCTCTCAAGCCCAAGTGAGGGACTTTTTTGCAAAGAAACCTCCACCTCCGAAGGAGACGATAGATCCGGTGAAAGTGAAGCACACTATCGATGCCCTGAAGCGACCACCACCGCCTTCGCCGGATGACAACCATGTTCGCGCTCTTAAAAAGACAATAGAAGATGTGCACCGGTCGGGAACTCCTTCAAGTGATAAATGGTTAGCAGAACGAAGAAGTGGGAAAAAATCCCCAGCTCGGCGAACAGGCGAACCAATCGTGCCCCCCGCTCAAGGTGTCTAGCAATATCGTCACATATCTGCCGGGGATGGTGCCCGGTACCAATCCTGGTGATTACCTGGGCGATGATGTACATTTTGATACAATGGAGGTGGATCAATTCAGATACCAGTACGGGAAGCCTCTCGTCAAAGATGGAAGTCCTGCTCTAACAACAATGATGCGAAGATTCCATGAATGGTACATGGAAACCTGCAGCAAGTCTGGGAAGGATGCTTTGACGATGAGAATTAAAGAGGAGCACGACTTCGTTGGACAAGATCTGATTACTGTTGATTTTGACGAGTTTTTCCAGTTCTACAATCAAAAGGCCCTCGACAAATCACTCGTGGCTTGCTACTGTCTGCAAGTACTACTTCTGTAATTAAGTCTCTATATATAGTTCAGCTCTTTCATTGCATGTATATATAATTATCCTCGCTATATTATGCAGATTAAAGATCGTCGAATCCAAAAAAGCACAAATCTATGACATTGGGTTCATTAACCCAAATGTCATATATGAATGGACGGTTAAACACAATGTCTCAGAAACCGAGGATAACTTGCTACAATCGTTGCTCAAAAATCAAAGCAAAGATAAAATACTCTTTCCTTACAACTTCAAGTGAGTGTTACTGTCTTGTGCATATTCGATTTCCCTTATTATTCAAGGTTATAGTAATGTAACTGATGAGTTATGCATGCGTGCGCAGGTTTCACTTTATTCTCTTAGAGATTAAGCTTAAGTGGGGAGAAGTAACCGTCTTAGACTCGACACGAAAAGATCCTGAGGACTATGCGGACATGACTCGAATGCTCCAGAAGTAAGTTCAATCGGTCATTATCGCACCATATCGGCAATTTCGTTCATTTCCTGATATCAAGTAATTATTTTCTTTGTCTGGCAGGGTTTGGAAAGAGTTCACCGCAATTTCTCCGGGACTGCCGACCGAGCTGCGATTTAAACACCCAAAAGTAAGTACTACTACCTAGTTCCGCGCATCTCCCATTGATTCTAGCTAGTTTCATCAATACCATTTAGCATGCTTGCTTATCAGTTTGATTGACCTCTATTTCTCATAAAGTGCTTGTGGCACGAAGTCGGGAATGATTTCTGTGGATACTACGTTTGCGAGTTCATCTACAACGCGACGGCTTCTAATAAGCGGGGCTACTCTGAAAAACAATATGAAGTGCGTAAGCAAAAATATTCACAATTTTATTTTATTACCTTCATTTGTGTTGAGTTTCATCCATACACATGTATTGACCCTCTTCTTCAATTTAGATCTGGCAAATGCGGGATGAACTCCTACCAAAAGATCGCATACGAGCAATTCAAGAGGAATTGGCGGGATTCTTTCTTGACTACGTCATCAATCCAGCCGGAGAATACCATATGAAACTTGACTTCAGATGTTAGGGATTGTAAGAGATCTTATATTGTATATATGTAGCTAGTAGCGTCGGATAGATTTATGAAAACTTGTTGTTCGACCAATCTCTCGGAGAAGGAGAGGTCGATCACTTCTCTCTGTATATGTTCATGACGATCTTGTGTACTTAATGGTTTCCTTCATTTGCTTACTAGCTAGCGTGTCGAGTTCTCTCTATACGTATAGTACGTAGCGTCGACCAAGCACGGAGATAAGAGAGATCACTTCCCTCTATTAGATAGTTAACACAATATATGAAACCCCTAAA
>NC_057802.1:607880813-607888786 GCF_018294505.1 Triticum aestivum
CCCTTCAAAAAAAACAAAAACTCCGGCTCCTGAGCTACTGACGCGTGGATGCTTTTTGGTCCCGGTTGGTGTTACCAACCGGGACTAAAGGCCCCTCCTGCCTGGGCTCGCCGCAGCGGCCACGTGGAGCACCACATGTCCCGGTTCGTAAGCAAACCGGGACTAAATGTTTTGGGCTTTATTCCCGGCCCTTTAGTCCCGGTTCCAGAACCGGGACAAATGGGCCTCTTGAACCGGGGCAAATGGGCCTTTTTCTACTAGTGATGGAAAACTTCCTCAAGTGTTTCATATGAAAAACACATGCTGGTGTCACATTAAATACTCCCACAAAATGTCCTCGACAACACACACTACCTCCACCTGATGATTTGTATTAGATGCACACATATAACCACCAGCTAGTCGTAGGTGGTACATTCGCATGAACTCAGAGCAGGTGATGGGGCAGCATGCTTATCAAAATGTAACAATGACCTTGGCCCTGGCAGACACCCTCGGCATAGCTAATAGCTTGGCAAAAACCATGCTGCAGTCTGTTTCGCCCTTCCATTCTATCTTCACTTCTTCCAGAGCAGGTGCCCAACTCAGTAACTTTCCCACGAAATCGACTTCGTTGTCAAGACCCCGGAAGCATCCAACACTAGCCGTCACGAGATGGTCCATTTGCATTTGCAGCGTATGCTCTAGAATCCTCGCCTGACACTGATCCCATGTGCTCGAAGGGTAACTCTGCAAAAAAAGCAAAAATAACAACTCATTAGGCGTTGCAAACACAACAAACATGGAGTGCGTGATTGAGGGAGGGAGAGGATTTACTACCATACGTACCCACACCGCAAGCTTCTTCAAGTTGGGGGCATTCTGAAATAATGAATAAGCAGCAAAGACTTGCCTCCGGTCCCAAAAGCATATATTAAGATAAATATTCTCGAGCCGAGTAAACACAGAAGGGAGCTTTGTAAGTATACGCCCTTTTGATAGATACTGCGACAAGGGGGAAATGGCAACACAGATTAGTCAGCAGGCAGAAGAAGACCATAGCAATGCTGGAGGTAATAATAGCTCACCTTCATGAAACTACCAGTGATTCCAAGTATTTTGATCTCACTTAGGCCTCCCAATGACTTCTTGATATGGTTTTCCTTGTCATGCACAATTGGAACAGATTGATATGCTTTAGCTTGGTGACCTAGATAGAGGATGGCCACCTTTAGATTAGGGGCCTCCAAATTAATGTCTTCAAAGTCCCCATAAACACGAAGATATTCTAGCTTAGGAGCTTGAATGTTTAGTTGGTTGATGCCCTCAAAAGTAGTTAATATCAAATCTTTCAGTACGGGGCAGAACGAGATCAGATTTTGGATATTCCTGTCTGTGGATGAGAAATTGTTTAGGCTCAGGTAGGTTAGGCTCTTGAAACCTTGGAATGCCCGGGGCAAGCTGATGATGCAGTTTTCCAGTTGCAGAAACTTCAAATCACCGATGGAAAAGACGCATGAGGAAATCTTATACCTTGGCCCTGAGTTCAACTTGATTGTAACTGACCTTGGTGATCTCCTTGACAGCATGAGCATCCACCTAGCGAACTCATCGTGGTAACTTTTTTCACTTGATATATCAAACTCTTCTATGGTTCCCTTGTGGAGTGCTAGCACCATATCGACCAACGTAACGAACCTGGTTCGCGTAAAATTTCTATCGCGCAAAGATATTTTTGGCATATCTGTCCATGCATCCCTCCAAGTACTTGATAAGGTGCTAGTCCTAACCGCTTCTCTGACATCCAAACGGGAGAGGACGTTGCCCTTTATCTTTGGAGGTAGACTGCTCAGTCTGTCTGAACTCACAACAGATGTAGCTTCTGCCCTGGTCTTTTTGCAGGTACTCATTGCTTCAGAATCCAGATTAAACTGTTGTAGCATTTCCAAAAGACGGGGAGCCTAAATTAGCGTGGATTCTACCACATATCACTACATGCAGAAATTAAATTGTGCACTGCATAGTTGCTTATTCATGGCACAACAAAGAATAAGCAACAGCCGAAAGATGACAGTTTTAGGAAACAAGTAAGCCGGCATGTTTCTATTAACAGAACTGAACTCGACTACTTGTGTTGGTAGGCTGAAAAGCTTGATTACTCCAACATTAAAGATAAGCATGATGAGGATGCAATAACTTATAGTCATGGTTACTCAGTTACGACTGTCCTAATTTGATCAACGATTATGTCTGGCATACTATGCACTATACTAAGGTCCAACTGACAATTAAATAATTTTCTTACCAAATCAACATGCTAGCTAGGAAAAGATTAATTCTACGAAATTGTCACTTTAGATGTCAGAGATAGAAAAAAACAATGTAAATAATATAGCAGTAATAAACTGGATTAATTTAACCAACAAATCTAATCAAGCATGTGAACAAGCAGTACAAGTAATTGTACAACACATGTTTGGGCATAGATTCATACAACTGATAAAAAAATCAAATTGTTCGACTCTGAAATAGGAAGCCAAATCAACTTACTCCTATGTCGCGTGTTGGTGTTCGATGTGGCTCGACGACACTCGCGCTCAGTTTCTGCAGGCGCGACGGAAAACGGGAGGAGACGGCGACGCTCGCCTGGTGTGGCCTTGGAGGCCGCCAAGCACGGTCTGCCGCCAAGACAGGGCGCTGAGGAAAGAGGGGCGAGGATGTTGCCGCGGCGCCGGGATGGATGCCTACGCAGGCGCGCCGCCAGGTACTTCTGCCATGCCGTGGTTAGGGTTCGGATTTCCTCTTTTTTTTCCTTTTGTAGGATAGGGTTCCAATTTCATGTGACTTCAGAATTGGGCTTGAGGGGAGACTGGGCTACTGGGCCATGTATCCTAAAACAAGAAACGAAGCACCCTACAAGCGCTCTAAGAGCTCAGGCACTGGTGGCCGTCGGATCGATTCCTTGATGCGATTCCGTCCGTCCGATCTCACTCCCGGACGACCTTCGCCGTCGGATCGAGGCCTCGCCCCTGTATTCTTGCTCACTCTATTCTTGCTCACTCGGCTGGTTTCGACCGAGACTCACTGACGTGTGGGGTAACTCGCTTGTGGGCCGTCTTTGTCAGTGACCGTGTCTGGTAATGTGTTCTATGTGGCCCGTCGGCGCGGTCCAACAGGTAAATATTTGTTGCCACCGCCGATAATTAGCATGACCCGCCGGGGGGCATTTTCAGTTTTTCCTGTTTTGCCATGTGCGTGGTGGATGCCGGTTGGCCCGTGCGTCGATGAGGTGTGAGACAATGGCTGGCTTGCCCCTTCGTCCTCCCATTCGCCCCCTTCTCTATTGTTCCTCTCCTCCTCGATTTGACGCCGCGTTCTTCAGGTCTGGATCAAGCCTCTCCTATCCTCAGTGTCTCATATGTTTCTAACAACATAATATATCTTGCGCAAGGATGTAATGATCTCCAGGTCGCTTTGCCGCTTCCTGCTTGTCGCCGTCATTGTCCCTTTGGTATGTCTCCCGCCAATCGCCTTCTTCCAACTGCGCCTTTCATGTTTGGCCTATTACCTTGCTGCTTTTCTTACCTATATCTAAAAAAATTTGTATCTTCCGACTTCCTTGCCGTTTTAGTACCCTTTGGGCTACTTTTCTCTCTCTCTTAGAATATACCAATTGCTCAACTAGAACATTCAAATGCATTGGAAATATTCACGTCAATAATCTAAAAAAAGTGCTCCATGAAATTGCCTTTCCTTCTGATCCGTAGAACAATTAATTCCTGAACCTTGTACTGGATGCCAAAGAAGTAGTTACCACATATGTGCTGAGTTAATTGTCAAGCTAACATACTTTTGTAGGGAATACTGCTAAACATATCTCTGTATCCCTTCAAGCACAAGTTTTCTCTTGATGGACTACTAAAAAAGGTCATGGATGTGGCACTTTAATTGTAGGAATTTATTTTCTATAAAGTAAACTGCCGAGCAGGGGGTCTTGGAAGGTAGTGGTTATGTTGTACTATCTAGCACCATGTTGCTTTCCAAGTGTTATCTTAGCATTCGATCCATGCTCCGAATATAAATTGCGAGTATAAAGCAACATGCAAAGACTGATGTAGATTGTACTATCTAGCACCATGTTGCTTTCCAAGTATTATCTTAGCATTCGATATGTGCTCCGAATATAAATTGCCCAATATGAAGCAACATGACTGATGTAGATTGTAAAATCGTCTAATCTACTGATCAGATGTAGTTATAATATTTCATGTTGTTCTCGGATGGAATGCATTGGACTATCCGCTCTACGGCGTGGATTGGGTGCCCGGACTGTGTGTGTGCATGTATTGTGGTCTCAGATACTTTTGTAACTCCACAAGACTTGTTGTTGCCCAATGTATTATATTGTGGTCGTCCCTATGTATGCCAAATAGAGTAATTGTTATTTGTATCTACATGGATCCCCTTTGTTATGCTGCTATACATTGAAACTTCACGGATTTAGAATCCAGCACTTCTGTAGCTCCACAAGACTTGTTCTTGCACAATGTATATATTATGATTGTATCATATCCATAGATTAAAATCGCGGGAGAAATGATTTCACGGCGGCCTCTCCCAGCAGCTATAGCGGCCGCCATAGCGGGCAATCGCGACAAATAGCGGAAATTTTTCTGGTGGAAGAGATTATTTCTAGAGGGTTTTGCTCATTGTTGAGCCATTTAGAGGGATTTGTGGGGGATATCGCGGCAGCAGCCATAGCGTAGCGGCGAGGCTCCCGGGCAGCTATAGCGCAGCTATAGCGGCTATTTCGCGGGCTATTTTAATCTATGATCATATCCATGTGTATGCCAGATAAAGTAATTCCTACATGTAACTACATGCATTTTACATCCAAACTTTGTTAACTCTAAACAATTATCGTTATGATATATGTTTATAAGATGCTAATGTCATATCCACTAACATTTCAATGCCCTATCCTTTGGCTCGCCGTTCAGGAACGCGCGGCAAGCCACGCCCCCTATTTATTTTTTATTATGTTCCAACTCTTAGTAATTGCTCTCATGTTCACGCTCTTAGTACTGAGCTTAATGTCAAGTGGTCCCTTGAACTCAATAAACATGATGTTGACTTGTAATCTCATGATGATGTTGAACTCGATGATGACTTGCTTCTATTACAATTGAATGTTTTCTCTTTCTTTTATTTCGTTGTCTTGTTTGAATACGTACGCTAAACCAGGATTCCTACTAACTTGAGCATTACCTGATCACCATATCATTGGGACTGGCACCCTATACCAATCTGGTGAGTAGGGAGGGGTGGTAGGCTAGTGCGACAGAATGCTTGAATGGCCTGCCACATTTGGGTTTTCATTATAGTTTTGCATTTAGTAGCTCCAGTAGGAGTGGTGAACTTGATCTCTTTTGAAACGATTCAATAAAGCTCGAAGTTTTAAGTTATTCCTAGTATCACATCGAGCTAAGATAGATGGTGTTGATCTTGAACCGTTGCGTGTAACTCTTGTTTATGGTGAGGCACAAATTCCAAAGAGGTGGTATTAAGGGTCTTGCTGCTACAAGCAACTTGCCTTGGATTGCACTCAGTGATTTTAATGAAGTACTAAACCTTAACGAGTGTAACGTGTTTGGCAATCAGAGCATGACTGTACTGAACCGCCTACATGGCATGCCAAATCAGCACCAAATTGGGGGGTCAATTCTGTCACAAGGGGATAAAATGTGGCACGCAGGTGATAAACGGGGGTATAAATTGAGGATTTTCTCAAAAATGGGTAAAATCTGTCAAAAGGGTGAATCATGGGGTAAAAATAAATTTACTCATTTCCAAAAGACGAAGAGCCTAAGTTAGCGTGGATTATACCACATATCGCTAAAATTGCAATACATGCAAAAATTAAAGAGAGTGGTCTTTTAGATCCCGGGTGCCTAGACACCCTCTTATCTGTACCATTCATTCAGACTATGACGCATTGAGATTTGTGCCATGCACTGTAGCAATGGAATCCATTAGCTGTTCTGGTGCTTCATTAAGCGCAGGAGTATGGTGTATTGCAGATGACATGTCGACATGCTAGAATAGAAAACTGAAAGGAGTGACCATGCAAACTGTGTCCTGTAGGCGCATGCACTGTCACTGTCACTTCGGCTGAGTAGGCGGCACATGCACTGTCACTTCAACCATCACCCTCGTGGACCGCTGGCGCCCTGTAGCTATGCATGTCAGCTTGTTGAAAAGAGAGGGTGAGGAGAGAGAGCAAGCTTCGTGCATGCATGTGTGGCTGCTTTTAAAGCGAGAAAACGTGAGAAGAGAGAGATACTGTATTGTGCATGCATGTGTCAGACTGTTTTCTGCCAGACCTATTCCTGCATGCTTCTTCCTCCTGCCGTCCCTGTTTGCGTCCTTAAAAAAGTCTGCCTAATTACTCTGGTACTGCAAAGCATCTGCTGCTGGACAGTGGTTAGCTCGAATTTTATTTTTGCTGAATGGACAAGACTGGAGGGTGCAGGGACACCCGGGTGTCGTCGCACCTTTTCGAAAATTAAATAGTGTTCTAACTGCTAAGTAAGTTGCTTGTTCATAGCAAAACAAAAAAAAAGAAGCTACAACTGAGAGATGGGAGTTTAGGGAAACAAGTCTGGCGTGTTTCCATTCACAGAACTGAACTCAACTACTAGCGTTGGTAAACTCAAAAGCTTGATTATTCCAACATTAACTGTAAGCATGATGGACATGTACTAGCTTAAAATCATGTCACGGCAATCCTAGTTGGATCAACGATTATGTATATGGCAATATTAAACACAAGGCTAGGTTCCAACCGACAACCTATCTTGCCAGATCAATGTGCTAGTTAGGAAAATATTAATTCTGAGAAATTAGCACTGCAGATTCTAGAGAATGAAAAAGCAATGTATATAACTGAGTAGTACTAAACTGGATTCAGTTAAGCAATTGAATCTAAACAAGTATGTGACCAGCAGTAAGATCAACTAGAATATAAGCAAGCCTCAGTTGCTAATTAATCCTGGTGGTTATGCAGCAAACTGAACATACGGAGTTGCTGCAGGAGCGACGAAGAAGGGGGAAGGCGACGCCGCTCGACCGCTGCTGCTTTGGGCTTGCGGGCGGGCGCTGCCCAACACGGCCTGCAGACCGAGCCAGAGCGCAGAAGCCGCCGCGACTCCACGCCGAATGCCCGCGTCGCCGCGCACCACCAGCCGCCATGCCGTGTTTAGGTTTTGAATTTTCTGGTTGCGCCGGACGCCGGTGGTAGAGACGCTGGGGATTTCCGCATTGGGCTTGAGGGCAGATTGGGCCACTGGGCCATGTGGTGTGGGTGGGTGAGCGGGTTACATTGGGCTGAATGCTTAATAAATAGCAGCTATTTTACCTTTTTCTCATGGTATATATCATATATACGCACATAATAAACCCCTAAAAAATACGCACATAACATTTTTAGAAAATACTGAATACTCAGGACTTGGACTAACAATGTACATTGAATTTTGAGGGGTTGAGGTTTTCATGAACTGGTACACGCAATGCGGAGCACCCCGGAGAGGGAAGGCGACCAACGTGCGAGTTTTGTTTATTTGAGACACAAGGGAAGAGGGGAGCGGGTAAACTATCGGAGAACGCTTTCCTTGGGCAATCAGGGCGAACAATGCCAAATGGGCTGAACGCATGCGACACTTGAAAAATTGTTCAGTACATAGATATTTTTGTTCTTACTCGGGGATTCCATCATACTGAACATCAAGCGGGACATATAGGAGTGGCGCATGTTACTCTTTGAATTATATACACGAGCGAAATTGGATGGAAATGTGTGCTGTCATATTTTGTTTCCATTTTTTCGCGGAACCTGAATACCAAAAACTCGGAAACAAATACTGAAACATAAGTGAATAGGTTGCTCGTGACCATCTACTCTGGAACCTCAAAAATATCAACTGGTATCACTG
>NC_057802.1:607889101-607893652 GCF_018294505.1 Triticum aestivum
GAAGGAACTCTGTATTTGGGTGCCATAAATTGAGGGAAATGTAGTTTTTGACCCCTTTAAAAAATATATTTGGTCATTTGCCCCCTCAGTTATTTGTCGGTAGCTCCGCCAATGACTGGTATATTGTTCTTGTGTATTTGTAGTTAGCTGTAGGTATGTACTAGCACGTAACAGAGGGCTTTAGGCTAGATCAATATATATATGGTTATTCTACTATGCGTTTGGGGACTATTTTGTGCTCCCATGGTTTGTGGGTTTGTGGTGCTACCATGTTCCAAAGCCACGGGAGGAGAAAATCTATGTGCTCTCACATGGCTTGCGGTGCTACGATGCTCTTTCAATGGGAGTATATGCAAAAACCGAATATTCCTGGCTTCAAAGTTCACTGAAACATTTAGGTCAAAATTGTAGATATGTAGCATGTTATAAATGTTTCCTCCAAGTTCAAACCCATGTCCAAGAAATATAAAAACGATGCTTGGAGAGCCAATTCTCTACTACCGTTCGTAGTAGAGTTTTCACCTTTTTGTTTCTCAATATGTAATTGAATCAGACAAGAGCGGCAGCAATTTGTTTTACCTTTCCACTTTTCTCAATATGCTTCATCGACATTACTTGTCGAGTGTTCTATGATGCATTGGGCACTAGTAACCATGGGTATGCCGTCATCATCAAAGACAGCTTTGAAAATGTAAAGGTCTTCAGCCTTAGTGATGCCGCACAATTTGCCTCCAAGGAACGCAATATCAAATGATGCATACAAAGATGCATGCCATCATCAAAGATGGTCTTCACCCTTCCTAGCTCTGGCCAAGACCAACGGGTAATTCGGGCGGTCAGAGGTCATGAGAGCAACAACATCATCGGGGCATGATTGCCTGAGCACCTTGGTGACCAAATAAGTCTCTAACACATGGCCGAAGATGGTGTCCAGCTCAGGAACCGGCACAAATTATGTAAGAGACATCTATGCTTTTTATAGGCATCGACGCAGTCGGGGACAAGCCAGGTACCGGTAGAGGCAACACATTTTGCTTTCTTGGGGAAGCTGGCTGAGCGAGTCGATTGTGCCGAGCGGCCCTGGAAGGATTTGAGGCAGCACCCGTCGGGGAGAACGACTCATGGTGGTGAGTGTCATGCTTGGGAGCTGTGGTGTCGCATCGCCGATTGTCAGGAGCAGCAGACGGCTCAGAAGCGGGCACAATCGCCGGTGGTCGGGAGGCGGGTCACAACGGAGCCGATGAGACCCGGCGGGAGCTCGGACCATAGCGAAAGCTGACACGTCCTCCATGTTAATGCCCGTCTAGTTGATTAAGCTACTGGAGTAATAGACATAGGATTCGACAGTTGTATTGTACCAGGAGGCATGATTTTACTTACTAGAAGCGCGCCATGAGGAGAGAGCTCTGGTCTGTGTCCAAAAAGAATACAGTATATCGAGCCCACGGAGATTCTTGGAGTTTTATCCAGCTTTTTGGTCTGTGTTCCAAACAGGAGTTCTTCTCCGTTCTGGAACCAAACCGTAGGATGCACGCAGCACGCACATACACCAGGAAACTAAAGCCCAGCTCCATCTATATGTATCAGCCCCGTACCGGCACGTAATTCCTTGCAGTTCAATCAATCAAGAGAGGAAAGCTTTCTAAAGAAGACAAGATCATCGGCAGGACGAGCGTGCAAGCGGAGATAGATGACGTCGACTTTGTCGTGGTCCAAACTCCCGCCGGAACTCCTCGTCCTCATCACCAGCATGATCCCCAGCATCGGCATCGCCCCCAGCACCGTCCATCTTGCATGTTGTTGAGCCGTCTGCCCCTCGTGGCACCGGGCTCTGCATCGTCAAGGTGTTCCGGCGCGCCAGCAGCTGTGGGTCCTCAAATGGGCAGGGAATGTTTTTACTCTATCCAATCGCAACCGCAACAGGCACAGCAACCCCTCCATCCCCCATAATGCGGTCTGCATCGACTCTTTCTGACGGAGGACGTCTTCTCCTTTCATGTTGAGTTCGATGGCAATGGGGTTCCCATGGTCATCAATATCAAGCGCATCATTCAAATTCCAGTGGGCGGTGAAAATTTCAGTGTGTGGAGCGACGACAAAGATGAGGCGACAACTAGTGATGAAAATGTGGGCGCGGAGGAGGACAAGGACGATTACAAGGTGCTTAAACAAGAGGGCGAAGAGGCTGGTGATGATTATGCGCTTAAAGAAGAGGGTGACAGGATTACCTATGACATCGAGTATATATGGGAAGAAGTCGATGGTCGTCCAGCAGCTAGTGCTATACCATTCCCCGCCATCAGGTACTTATTGAATCATGTGGGAAGTGCTAACGGTGAGACGACAACCAGTGCAATAACATTCACGCGGTTTGAGCTTCACCCGCAAAGTGGATGTATTCAAGGCAGATGTTAGCACAGGCATGTGGGTGCCCATGACGGCTAGTCTAGACGGCCATGCGATTTTCATTAGCAAACTCTTTTCCAAGTCCGTTTCGGCTTGTTGGGAGACGATAAAAGATGATGATATTGTTTTCGACGACACAGGCGAGGTGTTCAACCTGAGGTCCCAGAGCATTAGCGCATCAAAGGCTCATGTCTTCGATATATATTCCTTGCCAATGCCATGGATATTTTCCCCCAGAGTTAGTAGTCTGAACCAGCTGTTTCCTTTTTGTTATTCTATTCTAGTTACGTATCTCTATAGCAATATATATGACTAAACAACACAATTACACAAGTCATGGGCATAAGAAAATGGTATATCTCCTGTAATGATTCGTCAGAGGGTTTGTTTGTTCCTTTGGATATAAGTTTTTTTCTTCATAATACAGTCTTGAAATACCACCGTATTTGGATATACCAAGAAGCGTTTGACACTTCTAGTACCAAAATAGCACAATAGCCTGCACCCACATCCTTTCATGGGCAATATCTTCAATCGATTTAAAAGTTTTATATTGTGAAGACTCTTTTTGAGTATATATTTTGAAGACTCTTATAACCACGTAAAAATATGCATATTGTAAACTACAGAAAGAAAATAACCGCGTCGGGTATAACAAAAGAAAACACCTTTCGAATTTTTCCCAGCATCGGCATGATCCCCAGCATCGGCATGGTCCCAAGCACCATCGATCTTGCGCATTGTCGAGCCATCTGTCGCTTGTGGCATCGCCTTCTAGTCAAGGTCTGCCGAAGTGCTAGCTGTTGTGTGTCCTTGACTAGAAGGGAATGTTATTGCTCCTTTTGACCGCAAGCGCTATTGGCACTGCATCTCTCTGATAATGCGCATTGTGTCGGCTCTGCCGACGGCAGGCTCGCCCTCGACTGCATTGCCAAGAAGAGACACACTTATCTCTTGCTCGACCCTTTCTCCAGAACAACCGTGTCACTGCTTGAGCTTGACACCGTCATTGGCAATGTACCAGAGTGGTTTCAAATCCGCAAGGTGCTCGTACGATCTACTCCAAATTACCTTGCCGTCTTCATTACAAATGAGGCAAACTGCCCCGTCATAATCATCCACCCATGGAAGGGTGTCTGGTTGCCCGAGCTATAGTGTGCTACCTTCACTCGCATAGTTGATATTACATTCCTCGGAGACATAATTTATGAAATCAATAGGGCTGAGGACCTGTTCTCCTTCCACGTCGATTACAATGGCAACCGGGTCACCAACATGAAGCGCATCATTCAAAATCCAGTGGACAATGATAATTCTAGTGTGTGCAGCGTTGGCGATTCCGAAGTGTCGATCCAGTGGATGATGATAATTCTAGTGTGTGCAGCGATGACGATTCCGACGTGTGGAGTGACAACAAAGAGGAGGTGGACAGTAATGATGAAAATATGAGCGATGATAAGGAGAATGGCAAGGCGCTTAAACAAGAGGGCGATGATGATTCCAGTGTATGGTCGACGAAGATGAGGAGGCGGCAAATGATGAAAATCTAGGTGAGAACGAGGACAATGACGAGGCGCTTAAACAAGAGGACAAAGAGGACGATGGTAATTCCAATGTGTGTAGTTACAAGAAAGGTGAGGCGGCAAAAAATGATGAAAACCATGTGCTTGTGGAAAAATACCATGGTGAGGCACTTAAACAAGAGGGTGAAGAGGCTTGTGATGGTTATGCGCTTCAAGAAGAGAGTGGCAAGATTAATAACGGCATCGATTATATATTGGGGGAAGAAGGCGACCATCACCTCACCGCCATCAGGTACTTTGTTGAATCACGTGGGAAGCTGCCCATGGTGAGGTGGCAAATAGTGCAATACCCTTCAAGCGGTCTCGGCTTCACCCGCAAGGTGGACATACTCAAGGCAGATGTCCGCACAGCATGTGGGTGCCTATGACGGGTGGTCTAGATGGCCATGGGATTTTCATTAGCAAGCCCTTTTGAAAGTCTGTTTCGGCTTGTTGGGAGGACATAAAAGAGGATGATATTGTTTTCGTCGACTCAGGCAGGGTGTTCAACTTGAGATCCCAAAGTATTAACGAGTCAAACCAGTAAACATTCAATATATGTGTGTTAACATGGATCCCCCCC
>NC_057802.1:607894008-607909734 GCF_018294505.1 Triticum aestivum
GGTCTGAACCACATGTTTTTTCTTTCTTTTGTTCTGACTTAGTTATGTAAACATTCATTCCAACCTGAAGCCAATGTAAGCCAATCTGATGAATGCTTTGATTTCCAAAAGTAGACTGGTTCTGGCATGAGCTACTCCGATCTCATTATCATGCCGCATCACATGCAGAATGTAAGATACGAAGGTACAACTTGATATCTGTGATTCTCATCTTGTTGATACAACATGAAGGTGCCTTCCTAAATGTGATCGCTTCTTATGGACACAGAACACGGGGACCAAACAACACGAGCTGAACTGACGCTGTTGAGGAATGGCAGCATCGCACAAATATATAACCACCAGATAGTCCTAGCTGGTACATCCGCTTAAACAAAGCCAAAATAATTCTACCCACAGCAAATTAGATTGGCAAAGTGGTGAGGGAGCATATTTATCATGTAACGATGATCTTGGCCCTGGGAGACACCCTCGGCAGCGCTAATAGCTTAGTAAGAACCATGCTGCGGTCCATTTCGCCCTTCCACTCTATTCTCACTTCTTCCAAAGCAGGTGCCCAGCTCAATAGCTTTGCCACGAAATGGACTTCGTGGTCCAAACCCCGAAAATCGTTCACACTGACCGTTATGAGATGGTTCATTTGCATTTGCAGGGTAAGCTCTTGAATGCTCGCCTGATCCTGATCATATGTGCTCCCAGGGTAACTCTGCATATATTTTTCTCACAACTGAGTAGGTGCCATAAACTCAATAAACATGGATTGAATGATCGAGGGAGGGAGAGTATTTACTGCAGGCATACGTACCCACATGAGAAGCTTCTTCAAGTTAGGGGCATTCTGAAACAATGAACACACGGTCAAGACTTGCCTCTGGTCCCAAAAGCATATCGTAAGATAAATATCCTCCAGGCGAGTGAACACGATAGGGAGTTTCGTAAGTATGCACGCCTTTGATAGATACTGCACCAAGAAAAAAAATGGCAACACAGATTAGACAGAAGGCAGAAGAAGGCCATAGAATTGCTGGAGCTAATATAATAGCCCACCTTCATGAAACTGCTAGAAATTCCAAGTGTTTTGATCTCACTTAGGCTTCCCAATGACTTCTTGACATGGCTTTCCTTGTCATGCGCAATTGGAATAGATTGATATGCTTTAGATTTGTGATAATGGAAGAGAATGGCTGCCTTCAGATTAGGGGCATCCAAATCAATGTCTTCAAAGTCCCCAACAACATTAAGATATTCTAGTTCAGGAGCCTGAATGTTTAGACGGTTGATGCCCTCAAAATAATTTAGTATCAAATTGGTCAGTACAGGGCAGAATGAGATCAGATTTTGGATATCCATGTTTGTGGAGGAGAAAAATTTGAGGCTTAGGTCAGTTAGGCTCTTGAAACCTTGGAATACCCGGGGCAAGCTGATGGTGCAATTTTCTAGGTGCAGAGACTTCAGATGGCTGATAGAAAAGATGCACGAGGGTATCCTATACCTTGGCCTTGACTTCAACTCAATTATAATTGATCTTGGTGATCTGCTTGACAGCATAAGCATCCACCTAGCGAACTCATCATGATAGCTTTCACTACCCGAAATATCGAACTGTTCTATAGTTCCCTTGTGGAGTGATAGCACCATATCAACCAACGTAACGAATTTAGTTCATGTAAATTTCCCATCGCGAAGAGATATTTTTGGCATATCAGTCCATGCATCCCTCCATGTACTTGATAAGGTGCAAGTCCTAACCGCTTCTACGATATTCAAACGGGAGAGGATGTTGCCCTTTATCTCTGGAGGTAGACTGCTCAGTCTGTCTGGAACAGATGTAGCTTCCACCGTTGCCATTTTGCAGGTACTCATTGCTTCAGAATCCAGATTAAACTGTCCTAGCATTTCCAAAAGACGGGGAGCCTAAATTAGCGTGAATTCTACCACATGTCACTACAAATTTGATACATGCAGAAAATTAAATGGTGCACTGCGTAAGTTGCTTCTTCGCGGCAAAACAAAAAATTAACAACAGCCAAAAGATGGGAGTTTCAGGAAACAAGTCTAGGCGGCATGTTTCTATTAACAGAACAGAACTCAACTACTGTTGTTGGTAAGCTTAAAAGCTTGATGATTCCAGCATTAACTATAAGCATGCCCAACATGTGGTAGCTGAAAGTCATGGTTACCCATCACGACAGCCCTAGTCGGAACGATTATGTGTGACAATGCTAGGTACAAGGCTAGGTTCCAAATCTTTCTTACCAGATCAGTATGCTGGTTAGGAAAAGATTAATTCTGCGAGATTAGCACTGCAGAGGTTAGAGAATATAAAAGCAATGTAAAGAACAGAGTACTACACTGAAGAACAGAGTACTAAACAAGCATGTGAAGAGCATTAAGACTAACTAGAGCCCAGTCTAATCTCCTTGGCACACACAATTTTGCTAGTCATTAATTAGTCCTTACGGAGCAATCTGATAACTGACAGAACCATACAAGCCCCGAAACTGTTCAGCTACACATACAACTGTTCAGCTACATATACAACTTGAAACTGTTCAACATATAGAAGTACTGGCTTTTCAATAATTCTCATGAATTCGCTGCAAACAGGCCTCAAATTTCAACTGCATCGAAACAGGAAGCCAAATTAACTCACGGGGTGTTGCTGTAGGGGTGTGCGGAAGAACGGGAGAAGGCGACGCTGCTCGCCTGCTACGGCCTGCCGCTAAACAGGAGCGCAGAGGCCAGAGGACGCCGCCACGACGCCGCGCCGCCGGCCCCTGCTGCCGTGCCATCTCTAGGGTTCGATTTCCAGTTGGGTTGCGGTTGCTCTGGGAGATTTCAGAGATGGGCTATATCGGGGTGGGGCTAGCACTAGTACTTATCTTGGGCTGAATTCTTACATAGTCTGCCATTCATGATACATACATTTTTTTTCTCATACCTAAAAAACATTTTTTTTCTTAAAAGAAATACACATGATTTTTTTTGGCAAAAATAATGCGTACTCAACTGACAATGGGCGATTTGGGACATAACAGTTCAGAGCTCCATGGGAGGGAAGGCGATTGACGGCGTGAGTTTCGGTGGAGAGACACAATGAGAGGGGAGTGGGTAAACTGGGGGAGAAACGCCTTTATCGTGCAATCAAGGCATACAAGGTGATTGGGTTGGATGGATGTGGCAAGTGACATATTGTTCCTACATATTCCAGTTTGTGCATAAAACTTTGTAACAACCGATTTATCTAAGCAAGCTCAATAATGGAATGTAATATTCACGGCTCAAAAAGGGGGTACTCGTGAGGTTAGGGGTATCTTCGCCTTTCGATCTTGATTTGTGGCTTGAAAGTGACACTAGGTTTTCCATGCTCGTCTCCCACAGTCCCGCAGCACTAGGTTTTTGAACTCCAGTACTTGTTCTTTTCCCCGAGCAA
The DNA here is from genome assembly GCF_018294505.1 of Triticum aestivum. Classification (NCBI taxonomy): domain Eukaryota; kingdom Viridiplantae; phylum Streptophyta; class Magnoliopsida; order Poales; family Poaceae; genus Triticum; species Triticum aestivum. The sequence goes on from NC_057802.1 coordinate 607,897,442, forward strand.
CTGGCAAGAGCTCTGCCTTTTCGTTTAGAAGAAGAGAATTGACCAATTAATAAGATAATCCGGCCGAAAACCGATACAAATGAGCGACACAGACAAGTCAGCTCCAAGGTTGCACCCCATTCAGGCCAATGACACTGCCACCTAAGTGACCAGAGACGACACCCTATCCCACGACCCGGAGTTGCCACTCTGGCTTACAGACCATAACAATGCACCACACTGGCCCCTAGGCCGCGTACCTGACTAGCCAATGACTCTGCCACCCAAGAGGGTAGAGCAGTCACCCTACAACGCATAGGCGATCTCCGGAGCCGCTGCTCCGAATTTCACACCGGCCCTAAGGCCGCACACCAGACGAGCCGACAACGTTGCTACCAAAGTGGCCAGAGTAGACACCCAACAATGCAGAAGCAATCTTCCGAGGCCACGCATCCGCCTAGGTAAAGACAACACTCTAGGAGAAAACGAGCCACCGATGGGTGACAGAAGGCTAGACCTCCAAGATGACGCCCCTAGGGAAAGCGGCGGGTATGCCACTGACGTCCACTCCGGCCAAAGCCAAAACTTGGGTTTTCACCCGGAGAGCACCAGATCAAAGTGACAAGGGAGGTGAGGGACTCCATGACAACACCTCCAGGAAGGGTAACAACGTCCGAGGATGTTGTCGACGCTGGCTGGAGTGGGATGTGGTGGGAAGGCTCCACAAGGGGCACGTGTCGAGACGAGGGGTGGTTTACATGAGGAAGAGATCAGCCGGTTGATTTAAAGAGTTTTTTATAATTAAACAACACAAGTTATGGTAAAGAGAAAATGGTATGTCTCGTGTAGTGACTCTTCCTAGGGTTTGTTTGTTTGAATGTATGGAGTTTTTTTAAACACGGTTTTGAAAAGCCACCGTATTTAGATATACCAAGAAATGTTTTGACACTGTTAGTAATAAATAGGGAAACGTTTCTGGCCGGACGACCGGCTAACGTTTTTCGGCCGGTCCCGCACCGCTCACCACTCGCACACACTACGCCGATGCCTTCTTTTTTTATTCCCTGCACGAACCGCCTGCTCCCCTCCTTATCTTCTTCCGCGCGAGCACAACCACTAGTTATCCCATCATTTCCTCGTCTTTCCTCATGCGCCGGTTCATTTTTTTCCCCAAGCTTGCCCGATCTCGCCATGGCTACCAATATTTTTGCTGCTGCACAAGAAAGCACCCACCAGAGGGGCGCCGCCGTTAGGGGCTGTCGGTGCTCGCACCAATCGAGGGTTGCCGCTGCGATGTCGTCCCGTCGTTGTTGCAGAGCCAAGAACGACGGCGCGGTTCCCCGGGGCAGCCATTGTTGCCAGCCAAGCACAAGAGTTGCGTCAACCATGGAGGGAATGTTGGATGTGTGTTGCAACCGGCCGACGTAGGAGTTGGGACTAGTGAGGCGAGAAGTTGCAAGCACTTTCAACCGGTGTTAGAACCAGACGGCCCGTCATACGGCGCGAGATCATTTTTGCTCGAACCGGCGACATTTTTTGCTGGAACCGGTAAGATTTTTTGCTGGCGTCGTCGAGATATTTTGGTGTGATCGGCGGAGATGACACATTTTTGCTGGAACCATATTAATTTTTGGTGGAACCAGCGAATGATTTTGCTACGGTGGTGACTTCTGAAGTTTTTTGTTGCTTGAGATTTTTTGCTACGACTGGGCGGCGCCGACGCATTTTTGCTGGAACCGTATTAATTTTTGCTGGAACCAGCAAATGATTGTGGCTGCGACTTCTGGAGTTTTTTGTTGCTTGAGATTTTTTGCTACGACTGGACGGCGGCGACGCATTTTTGCTGGAACCGTATTAATTTTTTGCTGGAACCAGTAATATTTTTTGCTTCAAGGGATTTACTAAGATTGCTAGTTGTTCATGTCCTTTTGCTGGAAACTACTATTTTTTTTGCTGGAACCCGTTTTTGGGTTTGCTGCAACTGACCACTGGAGTTGTTTTTTGGTTGAGATGTGTTTTTTCGCTCGAATCTGGTGGTGCAGGTCGACGGCGGCGGTGATCTAGAGGCGGCGGCACCGTGCTATGGTGGGCAGCGCGAGTTGCAGGAACGAAAGTTTGACAGAGCTGCATCCAGCAGGTGGTGGTGCTGGAACGACAAGATGAGGAAGGCGTGTGACGACGGCGAATTGGAGCTGCGGAGAGATACGGCGAGCGGCGAAGATCCGGCGGGTCAGGTCGCTCATCCATGGCGCTCATGCCTGCTGTGTGTGCTCACTTGATTTGCAGGGAGGAAAGAAAGAAACGATGTGATAGGGACGAAAAGTGTCTTGAATCTGACGGTCAAAGGGACTTTAATCCGACGTACAGGGTGTGACCGGCCGAATTTGGGCCGGCGCACCGGCGCCTATTAGTCGCCTAATAAATAGCATACAAGCCCGTACCCACACAATTGCACAGGCAATAACTTGAATCATTTTAACGTTCTATATTATGAAGACTCTTTTTGAATAAATATTTTGAAGACTTTAACAACATCAGATAACGGCTTTTCAATGTAAGTTCAGTCCTTTCAAATTTAACCAGGTCAGGTATGACACCAGTAAATGGCCAATTAATTTCGGGTACAAAGAAATAGGAGCACATGCCATTAATCCAGTTGCACAATAACTGGCTCGTGTTCACTTCAATACGACAAAACCACAGTACAAAATATTAAAGCAACATATTAAAAGCGACAACAATATAGAAATATTTCCCTTATGAAAAAAATGGAGATGTAGGAGCATTAAACATTCATTCGAACCTGAAACAAATATAAACGAATCTGGTAAACGCTATGATTTCTGAAAGTAGACGGATTCAGGTGAACCTGAAACAAATATCAACAAGAAGTGATGTATGAGCTACTTCGATTCACTTCTTGTTGATACACTTCTTAAATGTGATCACTTCTCATGGACACATATATTTGCTACAACCAGGAATGTAACATAGAGCGAACACAGGCACAAAACAAGACGAGCTGAACTCGCACATTTGAGGAACGACAGCAGTGGTTTGTAGCGTTTCATATGGAAAACACTTGCTGATAGCACATCAAGTACTCCGACCGAACAAAACACACTACCACTACCTGATGATTTGAGTCCAATGCACACACATATATAACCACCAGGTCTAGCTGGTACATCCGCATAAACAAAGCCAAAATAATTCTACCCGCAGCAAATTAGATCGGCAATGTGATGAGGGATCATACTTATCATGTAACAATGATCTTGGCCCTGGGAGACACCCTCGGCAGAGCTAATAGCTTGGTAAGAACAATGCTGCGGGCCATTTCACCCTCCCACTCTATTTTCAATTCTTCCAAAGCAGGTGCACAGCTCAATAGCTTTCCCACGAACTCGACTTCGTAGTCCAAACCCTGGAAACATTTCACACAGGCCGTTATGAGATGGTCCATTTGCATTTGCAGGGTAAGCTCTTGAATGCTGGCCTGATCCTGATCCCATGTGCTCGAAGAGTCACTCTGCATTTTTTTTTTGCACAACTCATTAGGTGCCATAAATAACGGAATGAACAAGGATCGGGTGATTGAGGGAGGGAGAGGATTTACTGGAGGCATACGTACCCACATGAGAAGCTTCTTCAAGTTAGGGGCATTCTGTAACAATGAACACGCGGTCAAGACTTGTCTCTGATCCTCAAAATTTATCATAAAACCAATATCTTCCAGGCGAGTAAACACGGCAGGGAGCTTCGTAAGTATGCACCCCTTTGATAAATACCGCAACAAGAAAACAAAAGAAAATGACAAAACAGATTAGTCAGAAGGCAGAAGAAGGCTATAGTAATGTTGGAGCTAATAATAGCTCACCTTCATGAAAGTGCCAATAATTCCAAGTTTTTTAATGCCACTTAGGCTTTCCAATGACGTGACATTGCTTTCCTTGTTATGCGCAACTGGAACAGATTGATACGATTTAGCTTTCTGATCAAGACAGAGAATGGCCTCGTCCAGATTAGGGGCATCCAAATTAATGTCTTCAATGTCCCCAACAACACAAAGATATTCCAGTTTAGGGGCTTGAATGTTTAGACAGTTGATGCCCTCAAAAGAAGTTAATCTCAAATCAGTCAGTTCAGGGCAAAAGGAGATCAAATTTTGGATATCCCTGTCCGTGGAGGAGAAAATGCTCAGGCTGAGGTAAGTTAGTCTCTTGAAACCTTGGAATACCCGGGGCAAGCTGATAATGCAGTTTTTCAGTCGCAGAGACTTCAGATCGACGATAGAAAAGAGGCATGAGGGAATCCTATACCTTGGCCCTGAGTTCAACTTGATTATAACTGATCTTGGTGATCTCCTTGACAGCAGAGCATCCACCTAGCGAATTCATCATGGTAACTTCTTTTACCTGATATATCAAATTCTTCTATGGTTCCCTTGTAGAGTGCTAGCACCATATCGACCAACATAACGAACTTGGTTCGTGCGAAATCTCCATCGCGCAGAGATATTGCTGGCATATTAGCCCATGCATCCCTCCAAGTACTTGATAAGATGCTAGTCCTAACCGCTTCTTCGACCTTCAAACGGGAGAGGATGTCGCCCTTTATCTCTGGAGGTAGACTGCTCAGTCTGTCTGAACCCACAAAAGATGTAGCTTCCGCCCTGGCCTTTTTACACGTACTCATTGCTTCAGACTGTCCTAGTATTTCCAGAAGACAGGAAGCCTAAATTAGCGTGTGGTCTATCACATATCACTAAAAATACAATAAATGCAGAAATTAAGTGGTACATTAAGAAAGTTGTTTGTTCATAGAAAAACAAAAGATAACTAAGCAACAACAAAGGGATGGCAGTTTAGCAACAAGTCCGGTATGTTTCTATGAACAGAACTGAACTCGACCACTTCGTTGGTAAGGTGAAAAGCTTGATTATTGTTTGTGAACCTGAAGAGAAACCATGTGCCATGCTGCAAGTTGGAAATGGGTTTCTTTTGTTGAATACATGTGCCATCATTTGAAAAAGAGGTGAATAAAATATGAATGAGAAAACTTGTCCTGCAAAATATTGATTGTAAAAACGATATAGGGTATATAATTGAGATGCTGTCAACGTGGGGCAAATGATGAAATGCAACTCTACTTCAGGACAGAGTCAATTTACCCCTGGACAGGCCCTCCTTTCTAACCTAGATGTGGGCTTGCACTCAAATAATTCAGGAGCCACAACGTGTTTAATTCAAACATTAACAATAAAAATGATCGACATGTACTAACTTAAAACATGTAGTAAGTTTTAGAGTAGATTCCAGCTGACAATTAACTAATCTTTGTTAGCAAATCAAATATGCTATAACTCTGTGAAATTAGCACTGCAGATCTAGAGAATATCAAAAGGCAATCTAAATTAGCACTGGATTCAGTTAAGCAACTGGATCTAAACAAGCATGTGAACAACTGGGCTAATAACTTCTCGACAACCCACATAACTTAGCCATACAGGTAGGCCTCATAAATTAGCACTGCAGATCTTTCATCAATTGATGAATCCACCGCCAACAGGTCTCAAATTTCAAATACAAGGGAACAGGGTGCAAAACGAACTTACAGAGTGGCTCAGTTGCTGCAGGAGCGCCGGAGAAAAGGGAGCAAAACGAACAGGGAAGGCGACGCCGTGCGCGCGGGCCAGAGGGGCGAGGAACGGAGGCACGACCCACGCCGGACGCCTACGGCGCCTCGCCGCCGGCCGTGCCGTGTCTAGGGTTGCGCCAGCGGAGGAAACGCCGAAATGGTCTGCGACCCTCTGCGCTGCGGCGCTGGGATTTCAGAACTGGGCCAGGTGGGCTTCAGGAGAGGCTGGGCCACTGGGCCATATCTGGCAATCAGGGCGGTCCAGGCGACTGGTTGCTGCTGCATTTGAAATTTTGAGATCGCCACAGAGAAACAAAACGTGAAGTTTTGAGATTTTTTTTCCGGGGACTCCCGCCGTCGATTCTGTTGTCTGGAAGGATGTTTTTTTTCCTCGAGAAAATGCAAGAGAGCTTGTGTTTCATTGCATTGAAAAGAGAGAGAGAGAGTTGTTACAATCCTCCTATAAGGCGGTTACAGGTTCCGAATTGACGAAATCAATGAACGTCCCATGTTTGTGGGGTCATGGCTCTAAGCCCTAGAGCACCCGCACTTGCCCAAAGGGCTGCCTCCTCCTTGATCTTCGTTAGCAGGGTGTTCACCGATGGTCGTCCTCCATTGAAAACGCAATCGTTGCGATGTTTCCAAATCATCCATGGGACGAGGAGGGTCATGGTGCCAAGGCCCTTGCGCATGGGCGTTGGGACGGATTGCCTTGCGGATTGCCACCAGTCGTGTAGTGAGGGCCCGTTGTCTGGCGGGGCATTTCATGCCAGATCTGTCGGGCGAAGGGGCAAGCGAGGATGAGGTGGTTGTCTGGAAGGATGTCGCCCCAACCTTCAAACGTTTCAAGCTGCCACCACCAACGAGACTATTTTCCAATTTTGAAACACAAAGGAGAAATTTTCCCTATTTTTTCGTGTTGTAAGGTTGCTTATTGCCCATGGCTCTTGCCGCGTTTGGTGTAGGGATGGTTAGTGAAGCGCGTCATACGACCGACGATCAGGCCATGTTCGGTCTATGCACAAAAATTTGCGGCAAGCCATTCATCTAAGCAACCCCGATAATGGAATATAATATCCGCGGCTAAAAAATAGGGTACCGTAGGATCAGGGGTACAAAAGTCTTTCAGTTTGATCGCGGTTTGAAGGCGACACTTGATTTTCCACGGCCGTCTCCAACTACACTGTGTTTTTGAACTCTAATGGCGCGCTTGTTTACTCCCCTGGTTCCCTTGATCTTCCTCTTCTATATCGCCTTTCGTCCATGGCTGCCTATAAGCTAGAGTCATTGCATTCGCTTTTGGCTTCGGTTACCCTTAATTCGCAAGACCAACGTTCGAGTTTCACGACTTCATCATTGACATAAGCTATAATGAGGAGACCATCACAACGTTTTTTCTTCTTCTTTTGACCTATTTTCTCAATGCATCATCACAAATTCAAACAAGGCTATTTTTCGTTTATCAATTCTCACACATTGGGCATATGTGAACTCATACATGAACTAGATTGGTAACCACGGTTAGAGATAACAGGCCTTAGTAGTTGACATAACATTATTCCATGATGATCCTCGGCATCACATTATATATTTGGGGAACAAGGTGATCATCATCTCACTGCAAATCTGCAATCGGGTACTATGTTGAATTACATGAAACTTGTGCATGGTGAAGCAGAAACTACTGCAATACCCTTCACGCGGTCTTGGTTTCATCTGCAACGTGGGCATATTCAAGGTACATGTTAGCATGACCATGTTGGTGCCCATGAGGGATGGTGGTCTAGACCACTAGTACATAATCAGGCTTTGGAGGAAGTTTTTTTTACATGGGTCGGCGGTGGTTCTTTGTTTTGCCTCAAAGACTGTGTCGCTACAATTTTTGCTACCTCCTCCAATGCTTCACAGGCGGTTCTTTCGAACCAACCTGTCACAATGCTTTTGTGGACAGAGGCGGTCTCCCCATACAATCGCATCCATTTTATTTTTTAGGGCTGAGAATCATTTATGTTTTGTTACCAAACCTCCAAATGAAATTGACAAAAACATACAAACACGATATACATTCATACACTAGTATAGGTTCGTGCTATTAAGCCCCCACCTTCTGACATTACGTTAGTACAGGTTCTCCGCTGCCAATAGACACTGGTAGAAAAAAGCCCTTTAGTCCCGGTTCGCAACAGCCTTTAGTCCCGGCTGTGCAACCAGGACTAAATATGCGCGACTAAATACCCCCCCTTTAGTCGCGCCTCTTACGAACCGCGAGTAAAGGCTTTAGTCCCGGTTCTTGTGGCTGACCAGGACTAAAGGCCCATCCACGTGGGCGCCAGGGGTCCGTCGGGGAGGAGGACCTTTAGTCCCGGTTCTCGTGGCTAACTGGGACTAAAGGCCTCCTCCGCAGGTTTAGGGTTTTAGCCCCCCTAAACCTGGTTTTTTTTTAATTTGTAGTGTTTTATTTCTTTTATATTTTATTTTGTGTTTTATTTTAATTTTGATGAAGTTTCAGTACACATATTCTACGCTACTATATACATGCATATGAAATTTCAAACAAGAAGAATTCAAGAGGAATATATAATATATATTCAATCTCGGGTGACCATATACAACTTCGAACAAGTTTCCATACACAATTAGGATGGATGACCATATACAACTTCGAACAAGTTTCAATCTCGGGTATGCATATAAATTTCTTCGTCCTCGGTATAGTGTTCTCCTTTAGGATTGATGACTTCCCTCATGAAAAATCCTGCTAATTCTTCTTGAATTGGTCGGAAGCGAGCTTCTGGACTAAGCCTCCTCCGCAAGTTATCCGTCGCGTTCCGCACGCTATCCGATGCCTTCCGCTCAGAGGTGTGTCTCCGGATGTTCTCACAAACATAGTATCCACATAGATTGGTCCCCGGTGGCTGCTTATCCACATTAACTAACCTTCTGAAATCTAGCTCATGTTTGAATTCACCGACAATTTCTTCTGAGAACCGTCTCCAAACCCTACAGGGCAAAGAAAATCAAATGAACAAGGGAGTTATTAGTTACTTGATATTAGGAAATGAACGAAAGAGACCGATCGATATAGAGCTCAAATGATTGAAAATAATTACTTTTGCAGCATTTTTCTCATGTCGGCCCAACGCTTTGGATCCGAATCCATAGAGTCCATGATTAGAACTCTGGAGGTGTGAAGTTCAATATTTAGCAGAATCCAGTGAAACCTGCGGACACGTTACATGCACAGTCATGCATAACTCATCGATTAGACATACCATGCATGGAGTAAACAAAAGAGAATGGGCACAAGAGAGAAACACTCACCCAAAATGGTAAGGAAATAGAATATGACTTTTGAGTTGATGCTTTCTAAGAAACTTGTACAAGTCTTTCTCCACGTCTTCGGGGTGATGTTGTAACACATGTCCATTAACGATATGTGGGTCAATGAACCCAACATCATGGATGTTTCTTATTTTGCATTCCCAAATCTTCAATCTGCATAATAGCGTACGCAACAATATAGTTAGGACAATATATATATATATATAGTGCAGGCAATGAAGAACGAGATGAGGTAGAAATAAATCACTTACAGAACGTAGCAACTCAGCATAGATTTGTCGAGGTCGCGCAGATTGAACAGCTGGAACAATTCACTCATATGAACTTGTACAGAGTACCGTTTGGTGTGATGCTCATCTGTAACATCCGCATAAACATATTCTTTGTCGGCCCATGTTATGAATTGCTTGTACCAACGTAGCAGATTTCGCATTTGTGGTGGTAGACTCTTTTCCCGCGCAGGCTCGACGAGAGGCCCATTCCGCACATATTGTAATGCTATCTCACATACTGGCGCATCCTCAAGGCCTAAGAAGGCACGAAGAGTCAAACCCATCTCGGACGCTTGTTTCATGGCACTCGCTACAGTCAATCCAAGTGCTGCCGCAGCTGCTATGATCTCGGGGTCCTCTTCCGGACCGACTTTCACTATGAGCGGGGGGATCGATTGTTTCTTCTGCATCCCGAGCTGGTCAACTTGTTTCCCGCTTTTTTTACTTTCTTCTTTCTCCTCCTTCAATATTTTTGCTTGCCTACGAAGTTCATGTCCATAGTCGTCAGGCATATTCAGCTCGGCTTGGGACGGTGTCGTCAAAAAATCCTTAGCCCACTTCTTTTGCTTCTCAGTGAATACTTGCTTGGGCTCAGGCTCTTTTATCGCCTTCATATCCGCCTTCCATTTCTCATAATCAGCAGACGCGGCCAATTTGGTTTCAGCTTCACTAAGTTCCCAAGGCCTTGGGAGGAGAGGCTTCAGTGATGGCTCCGGTACCCTTGTGGTCTTAGGTACATAAGGGTCCGGGTTAATAGTCCAGGAGCGGGTTTCCTTGCTGTCCGCCTGCTTCTGCTTCTTCGCCGGAGGTGGATTGGGGGGCGTCGTACCCGCCGGAGGAGGATTGGGGGGCGTCGTACCCGCCGGAGGTTGTGGATCGGGGGACGGCGTCGAATGGCGTGAAGGAGGTGTAGGTGAACCACCACGACCACCACCACCGCCACCACCACCACCATCGGAGGGGGTGGACTTGCTAGCCTTGGCGCCTCGCCTGGAAACACTATGTACTTCTTTTTCCATAGAATGATCTGGCGCTTGACATCTCCAAGTCTTCTCTCCCCTTCGGGTGTAGGTTTGTCAATCTCCAGGTCCTCAAACCCTTGGACTATGTCTTCCACCGTGACACGAGCATAGCCATATGCAATGGGGTTGTTGTGGTGGAGTGCTCCAGGTGTACAGGGTAAAGCACTGCCGCTAGCTACCTTCGTGGAAACGTTCCCCACGGGATAATGCAGATTACATTCTTTCATCTCCTTTACATCATCCACGGGGTAGTGAGGCTCTGGTGCACGAATCTCGATCATCGGTGCACTAGCACCAGGCGGGGCATCCGTGGAAGCCACGCTGCTTCTCCGCTGCTGGCTTCCACGATCCGCTTCATGATCTTCATGCGGCCCTGCAGCCGATTTTTCTTTTACTAGTTCATGCACGGTCTGCTTCAACTCATGGAGTTCCGATGCAAACTTCGTCATAAGATCTGCATCCCGGTCCGTCTTTCTCTTACGGCTTCTGTAACAGTACGGGTCATTGTCCTGGGAAAACCCTACTTTCCACGGAACTTTGCCTTTGCCTCGTACACGTCCTCCGTGTTCATCATTCCCGAGGGCTGTTGTCAGTGCGTCTTTCTCTCTGTTGAACTTGATCAAGCCCTCTTGAGCTTGGGTCATTGCGTCAATAAGGGCTTGGGTGGGAGCAAACTGTCTCTGCCGGTGAACACACACCCCTGTCTCCTGGTCTAGCGATCCCCCATGCCCGTACCACCAGCTTTTGGCCCTTGGTTCCCATCCCTCTGTACCTAGAGGGATTCCTCGCACCCTCAGGTCCTCCTCCATCTTCTGCCACCTAGGCTCCGAAAGGCGGTATCCTCCTGGCCCCATAATATGATGGAACTTTTTCTTACTCGCATTATCCTTATTTTTTTCGATATTTCCTTGAAATGCTCCGATTGCTTTTGCCTCACAAATTCTGGCCAATCATCTTTCAGTTTCTCATGTTGTCCATTGAAATCCGGAGTCTTGCCCTTGTTGACATAGTCACGGGTTAAATTTTTCTTGAAGTTCCGGAATGCTTCGCCCATCTTCTGAAGAGCGAACTCTTTAACTAGCCTCCTCCTCTGACGTCCACCCGGAACCTCGTTACCGAATTCATCGACTTTGTTGTATTCCGGAGGTAGAATGAAATGTTCCATAAGCTTTCTCCAGCAATCCTTTTTCGTTCTCTTGTCGACAAAACTGAAACCAAGACGTGCCTTCTTTGGCTCCTTCCATTCCTGGACGATGATCGGGACGTTGTCTCTAACAACGACTCCGCATTGGTTGATAAACTTTGAGGTGTGCTGTAGGGGCTTGCCGGTTTCACTGACAAACTCAATGGCATATGTTTCTCCTGTTTTCATCGCCTTGGATTTGCCACGCTTTGTCGTACTAGATCCGAAGGGCTAAAAAAAGAAAGAGAGTCGCGCGCGTTAATACATATGTATTCACATTTCAGTAAGTTTGTATCACGAGAGGCTCAATGTATATATATACCTCGCCGGAGGTGGTTGCTACTTGCAATTCGAGATCGTCGTTTGTTGACGGTTGACCTCCGTCGACAATGTCCGTTCCTTCACCTTCTTGATCATCGACAATCTCTGTTCCACCGTCAAGGTTCAGAAAAGAAGAGACTACATCCTCTTCTTGCTCATATTCTGAGCCCAGCACATAAGGAATCTCGTTGTTGATGATGCCCATTAAATAACGTTCAGCCTCCGGATCCCTAAGCGGCTCGGCTCTATCGTCCGCCATATGTCACTCCTGCATGTAGTAAAAATTCTTTAAGTATAAAGGAATTAAAAAATAAGATTAAGGGGACATAGAGGAGGAGGAATTAAAAAATAAGATTATTGAGCACTGCCAAGTATTTTGTTTTTCCTTTTCTTTTTCCTTTTCTTCTTCCTTTTCTTCTTCCTTTTCTTATTTTGTTTTTCCTTTTCTTCTGTTTTGGTTTCTTTTGCATTGGTTTCTTTTGTTTTGTTTTCTTTGTTTTTCTTCTTCCTTTTTCTTTCTTCTTTCTTTCTTCT
>NC_057802.1:607911898-607933976 GCF_018294505.1 Triticum aestivum
CCATTGTCATTCCGTATTGCTCGTCCACCTTTACCCCACCTCCTGTTAGCTTGAACCATTTGCACCGGAACAAAGGGACCTTAAAGGAGGGTCCATAGTCAAGTTCCCATATCTCCTCTATGTAACCATAATATGTGACCTTTCGCCCATTCTCGGTTGCTGCATCAAAGCGGACACCACTGTTTTGGTTGGTGCTCTTTTTATCTTGGGCGATGGTGTAAAATGTATTCCCATTTATCTCGTACCCTTGGAAAATCGTTATAGTCAAAGATGGTTTCTTGGCCAACATGTACAGCTGATCTCCAACATCATTGTCATTCATTAAATGTTTTCGCAACCAACTGCCGAAAGTCTCCATGTGGGCCTTTCTAATCCAGGATTCAGGCTTCCCCGGGTTGTCCGAGCGTAAAATATTCTTGTGTTGCTCGAAGTACGGAGCCACAAAGCTGGAATTTTGCAGAACTGTGTGGTGTGCTTCAGTCATAGAATGACCATCCATACATATCGTGGATTTCCTTCCGATCTTGCCTTTTCCACTTAGTCTCCCCTCGTGCCGCGATTGAGGAATACCAATCGGCTTAAGGTCAGGAACATAGTCAATACAGAACTCAATTACCTCCTCATTTCCATAGCCCTTGACGATGCTTCCTTCTGGCCTAGCACGGTTACGAACATATTTCTTTAATACTCCCATGAACCTCTCAAAGGGGAACATATCGTGTAGAAATACAGGACCGAGAATGGAAATCTCTTCGACTAGGTGGAGCAGGAGGTGCGTCATAATATCGAAGAAGGATGGTGGGAACACCAACTCGAAACTGACAAGGCATTGGACCACATCGTTCTGTAACCGTGGTAGATCTTCTGGATTGATTACCTTCTGAGAGATTGCATTGAGGAATGCACATAGCTTCACAATGGCTACTCGAACATTTTCCGGTAGAAGCCCCCTCAAAGAAATCGGAAGCAATAGCGTCATAATCACGTGGCAGTCGTGAGACTTCAGGTTTTGGAACTTTTTCTCCGCCATGTTTATTATTCCCTTTATATTCGACGAGAAGGCAGACGGGACCTTCATACTGCTCAGGCATTCAAAAAAAATGACCTTCTCTTCTTTGGTAAGAGCGTAGCTGGCACGACCTTGAAACCATTCCGGATGCCGGTCATCTGGGTCTTTCAAAAGTTGCTGGTCCTGCCGTGCTTCCTTTGTATCATTTGTCTTCCCATACACGCCCAAGAAGGTTAGCAGGTTCACGCAAATATTCTTCGTAACATGCATCACGTCGATTACAGAGCGGACATCTAGGACTTTCCAATATTCTAGCTCCCAAAATATAGATTTCTTCTTCCACATGGGTGCGTGCCCGTCAACTCCCCGCGGAACTGATTGTCCGCCAGGACCCTTTCCAAAGATGACTTTCAAATCCTTGACCATATCAAATATCTGAGCACCAGTACGTTCCGCAGGCTTCGGCCGGTGATCTGCCTTGCCGTTGAAATGCTTGCCTTTCTTTCTTACGTTATGATTTCGGGGAAGAAATCGACGATGACCCAGGTACACGTTCTTCTTACAATTAACCAAACGTACACTTTCAGTCTCATGTAAGCAGTGTGTGCATGCATTGTATCCCTTATTTGTCTGTCCCGAAAGGTTACTGAGAGCAGGCCAATCGTTGATGGTTACAAAAAGCAACGCTCGTAGGTCAAATTCCTCTCCTTTGTGCTCATCCCAGACACGTACACCAGGTCTGGCCCACAACTGTAAAAGTTCATCAACTAATGGCCTTAGGTACACATCGATGTCATTCCCGGGTTGCTTTGGACCTTGGATGAGCACTGACATCATAATGAACTTCCGCTTCATGCACAACCAAGGAGGAAGGTTGTAGATGCTTAGAGTCACGGGCCAGGTGCTATGGCTGGAGCTCTGCTCGCCAAAAGGATTCATGCCATCAGTACTTAGACCAAATCTTATGTTCCTTGTGTCAGCTGCAAAATCTTTGAACACTCTGTCGATCTTTCTCCATTGCGTTCCATCAGCGGGGTGTCTCAACTCCCCGTCGGACTTACGGTCCTCTTTGTGCCATCGCAACGACTTGGCATGCTTTTTGTTCATGAACAGACGTTTCAACCGTGGTATTATAGGAGCATACCACATCACCTTGGCGGGAACCCTCTTCCTGGGTTTCTCGCCCTCAACATCGTCACCAGGGTCATCGCCTCTGATCTTATAACGCAATGCAGTGCATACAGGGCATTCATTCAAATTCTCGTATTCACCGCGGTAGAGGATGCAGTCGTTAATGCATGCATGTATCTTCAGAACCTCTAAACCTAGAGGGCAGACAACCTTCTTTGCTTCCTACGTACTGGCGGGCAACTCGTTATTCTTCGGAAACATATTCTTCAACATTTTCAGCAAATTTTCAAATGATGAGTCACCTACACCTTCCTGTGCCTTCCATTTTAGCAAATCCAGTGTGCAGCCCAGCTTTTTCAGACTATTATCGCATCCTGGATACAACGACTTTTTGTGATCCTCTAACATGCGATCCAAATTCTCCCTATCCTTGTCAGTTTCGCAGCGTCTCCGTGCATCAGCAATGGTCCGACCAAGATCATCAGCGGGCTCATCATGTGCCTCTTCTTCACCTTCACCTAACCCTTCCCCACCTTCAGCATCATCCTCCATGAAAGTATCACCGAAATGATCATGATAGTTGTCATCGATATCATCCCCTTCTTCATCTTCTTCCATTCTAACCCCTCTTTCTCCATGCTTGGTCCAACAATTATAGCTTCGCATGAAACCGTGCCGAAGCAGGTGCATGTGAACGTCTCTTGAGGAGGAGTAACCCTTCTGATTCTTACAGACAACACATGGACAGATAATAAAACCTTGCTGCTTGTTCGCATTTGCCACTACGAGGAAATCTTTCAAACCCGTAGTGAACTAGCCGGAGAGTTGGGGACCGTACATCCATTGCCGATTCATCTGCATTATTATTATATAAAGTATATAATTAACCATCATGCATTTGTTAAACTAACTAGCTAGAAATAATACAAATTAAAAAATGAACTATACACATGCATATTTTATCAATGACACATGAAAGGTTCAAGTTGCTAACCGCGATCGCGGAGGAAAAATAAATGAGAAAGCTCAAGTGTGGCTCGGACACTTCATATCATGTTTGTTTCAGGCTCTCGGGCATTTCATCGAACACCTTGTGTGCATAGGAGGAACCAAAAGCAAACCCACTACCCCCTTCTGAAAATTGTGAAGTGAGCTGAGTGAAGTGAAGTGAGCTGAGTCCTATATATAGGGATGGGCCTTTAGTCCCGGTTGGCCTGGCCAACCGCGACTAAAGGCCTTCGGGGACCTTTAGTCCCGGTTGGCCAGGCCAACCGGGACTAAAGCCCCTCCCGTCCGCCAGCTGGATGGGCCTTTAGTCCCGGTTGGCCAGGCCAACCGAGACTAAAGCCCCTCCCGTCCGCCAGCTGTCAACCCAGCGCGCTGGGCCCAGATAGTTGGTCGTGGGTCTCCTCCCGAACCGCGACTAAAGGCCCCTTTTGTCGCGGTTCGATTGTTTTGGGGACTAATGGGGGGCGTATGGAAGCCTCTTTTTCTACTAGTGAGACCCCATGGCTCTGGTACGCCAGGACAACGAGAGGGAGAGCGACATGCACTTGGAGCTACTACTGCGCCACCCGCGCTTGGCAAGCTATGATGGCGCACCGAGGTGCCTACGTTGGCCACGTGGCGCGGAATGCGCCCGATAGGGAGGCGGCAGCCGGCATTGCTGACCTAAGGGTCGTGGCAACAACTGGCGCGGCGAACAACAGCAATGACGACAACAACGACCCCGAAGGCGTCGCACAGCTCCACCGGGACACCCTGCTAGCCATCGGTCTCTCCCTAAGGGCCGAGCAATTCGACGAGCACCTCCATTTGGGTAGTATCTACCCTTGAGAGCTCCAGCACAAAAGCTTTGCGGATTTTCCAAAAGTCTCCATGCTTGCTTCACTAGCATAACATCATTGAAGACCTCGAGATCACAAAATCCGAGCCCTCCCTTTGACTTTGCGATGGCCATCTTATCCCAAGACTGCCAACGCATGCCTCTTTTATCAAGTGATCCAGCTCACAAGTATTTGGACATATTTGTCGTAGCTTCTTGCACTAGTAGAAAAAGGGTCTTATGTTCAACACTTTAGTCCCGATTTGTAATAGAACCGGCACTAATGTGACCATTAGTGCCGGTTGCAACGGCTAGGTGGGCGGCTCTCATTAGTACCGGTTCGTGGCGAACCTTTAGTACCGGTTCGTGGCACGAACCGGTACAAAAGAGGTGGTGGCAGGCTTGTGTCAGGCTGCGGCCCCACCGTGACCTATAGTACCGGTTCATGCCACGAACCGGGACTACAAGTTCACCTTTAGTTCCGGTTCTTGTAACCAACCGGGACTAGAGATATCACTATAAATAGTGCTTCTTCCAGCCCGAGCCGAAGCCCTCTGTTTTTCCCCTCCTCTCTGTGTTTCTTCCCCTCTTGCTCGAGCTCCCACCTTCATTTTTGCCAAAATTTTCCAACATTTGAAGGCACCCCATCCATCAAGTGATCCCAAAAGTTAGCAACTCTGTCCTTTCATCTCTCATTGCTACATTAGCTCTTGCAATGCTCTATAAGTATAGTGATTTGTGGGTTTTTAGTTTGGGAGGAATTAATTGTAGTTTATTTGATTTATATGCAATTTGAGATCAAAATAACTCTTTGTTTGCATATGTAGGTGTGGTTTACTTAGTGCCTTCCCGTCTCCATCCTAACCACCGTCGATCGCCCGCACCGTCCCATCGCCGGCACCACCTTGTGGTGAGCCTCTTGTTGTTATCTTTATAATATAAGAAAAATCATGTTTGTGTTATTTAGATATATAGTTACTTGTATAATTATCTTACCCGTACTTTGTTTGTTATACATAGTGCCATGGTTTTGATACCCGTCCCCATCGGCCCTCGTCTGGGTTATGATTCGGATGTGGTATATTCTCTTTTATAACTATTTGTTGCATTTCGTGTTTATGACAAATTATGCCCATCAACTTGACATAGATATTTTTATCTAGGAGGTATGTGAACCGGAAATTCCATCCGACCCTATTGTCGAGAGGTTAAATTTAGTTGAAAAAGAAAACGAGTATTTGAAAGAAAAATTGAAAAGAATTGAGGGGGAGAAGATGGAATTGGAGTTGCATGTTGCCGATGTCGTCGATGATCAAAAGATCAAGATGGAGAAAATGCGCTTGAAGATTAGAAAGATTAGAAAATATGCCATCGATAGTGAGGCTTGTTATCATTATGTTGTTGGATCAATTGTTACCTTAGTTGCGATCTTGATTGCATTTGTTGTTGCATTTAAATGCTTTAGCTAGAGAGTTATTTGTATGTTGTTTTATGAGAATAAGTGTTGTATGAACTTTATGTACGAACTTTATGTATGAACTTGTATTAATTTGGTCTATTCGGTGTTGTGTAAATGAAGATGAGCCGGCAATGGATGTACGATGACCGATGCTCTCCCCAGTTCATTAATGGCGTGCATACTTTTCTGCTTGCGGCTGAGGCAAACAAGCCGGCGGATGGTTTTATGCCTTGTCCATGTGCTAACTGTAAGAATGATCTGAATTACTCTAAGTCAAGAACCATTCACGTCCACCTGTTTGAGTCCAGTTTCATTCCCCACTATAATTTTTGGACCAAGCACGGAGAAAGAGGGGTTATGATGGAAGACAATGAAGAAGAAGAGGACGATGACAGCTATCCTGACCATGGGTTCCCTTAATACGATGGTACAACAATGGGGGAAGAAGGTGAGCCGGCAATGCGGGAAGAAGCTGAAGAAGAGGCATCAAATGAGCCCGCTGATGATCTAGGTCGGGCCATTGCCGATGCAAAGAGAAACTGCGCAAGTGAAAAGGAGAAGAAAAAGTTGCAGCGCATGTTAGAGGATCACAAGATATTGTTGTACCCGAATTGCAAAGCTGACAAGAAAAAGCTGGGCACCACACTGGAATTGCTGCAATGGAAGGCAGAGAATGGTGTACCTGACAAGGGGTTTGGAAAGTTGCTGATAATGTTAAAGAAGATGCTTCCAAAGGACAACGAATTTCCCGAGAGTACGTACGAAGCAAAGAAGGCTGTCTGCCCTCTAGGATTAGAGGTGCAGAAGATACATGCATGCCCTAATGACTGCATCCTCTACCGTGGTGAGTACGAGGATTTGAACGCGTACCCGGTATGTGGTGCATTGCGCTATAAGATCAACCGCGATGACCCTGGCGATGTCGAGGGCGAGCGCCCCAGGAAGAAGATTCCTGCCAAGGTGATGTGGTATGCTCCTATAATACCACGGTTGAAACGTTTGTTCCAAACCAAAGAGCATGCCAAGTCAATGCGATAGCACAGAGAAGACCATAAGAAAGACGGGAAGTTGAGAGTACCCGCTGACGGGTCACAGTGGAGAAAAATTGAGAGAAAGTACTGGGAGGACTTTGCAGGTGACGCAAGGAACGTATGGTTTGGTCTAAGGGCAGATGGCATTAATACTTTTGGGGAGCAGAGCAGCAACCATAACACCTGGCCTGTGACTCTATGTATGTATAACCTGCCTCCTTGGTTATGCATGAAGCGGAAGTTCTTTATGATGCTAGTGCTCATCCAAGGCCCTAAGCAACCCGGCAACGACATTGATGTGTACCTAAGGCCATTAGTTGAAGAACTCTTATAGCTGTGGAATGAAAAAGGTGTGCGTGCGTGGGATGAGCACAAACAGGAAGAATTTCACCTACATGCGTTGCTGTTTGTGACCATCAATGATTGGCCTGCTCTCAGTAACCTTTCAGGACAGACAAACAAGGGATACTGCGCATGCACGCACTGTTTGGATGATACCGACAGTATATATTTGGATAATTGTAACAAGAATGTGTACCTAGGACATCGTCGATTTCTTCCAAGCAGACATCCCGTAAGAAAGAAAGGCAAGCATTTCAAAGGTGAGGCAGATCACCGGACAAAGCCTCGCCACCGTACCGGTGATGATATACATGATATGGTCAAGGATTTGAAGGTAATCTTTGGAAAGGGTCCTGGCGGACAATCTGTTCGGAAAGACACTGACGGACGCACACCCATGTGGAAGAAGAAATCTATATTTTGGGACCTGCCCTATTAGAAAGACCTAGAGGTCCGCTCTGCAATCGGCGTGATGCACGTGACGAAGAATCTTTGCGTGACCCTGCTTGGCTTCTTGGGCGTGTATGGGAAGACAAAAAATACACCGAAGGCACGGGAGGACCAGCAACGTATGCACGGAAAGGATGGCATACATCAGGGTCATGCCAGCTACGCTCTTACCAAAGAAGAGAAGGAAATCTTCTTTGAATGCCTGCTCAATATGAAGGTACCGTCTGGCTTCTCGTCGAATATAAAGGGAATGATAAATATGGCAGAGAAAAAGTTTCAGAACCTAAAGTCTCATGACTGCCACGTGATTATGACGCAGCTGCTTCCGGTTGCATTGAGGGGGCTTCTACCGGAAAATGTTTGATTAGCCATTGTGAAGTTGCGTGCATTCCTTAATGCAATCTCTCAGAAGGTAATCGATCCAGAAATCATACCAAGGTTGAAGAATGATTTGGTGCAATGTCTTGTCAGTTTGGAGTAGGTGTTCCCACCATCCTTCTTCAATATCATGACACACGTCCAAGTTCACCTATGCGAAGAGATTGCCGTTCTGGGTCCTGTATTTCTATACAATATGTTCCCCTTTGAGAGGTTCATGGGAGTCTTGAAGAAATTGAAGGAAATATGCACTAGAGGCAATAATAAAGTATTATTTATTTCCTTATATCATGATAAAAGTTTATTATTCATGCTAGAATTGTATTAACCGGAAACATAATACATGTGTGAATACATAGACAAACAGAGTGTCACTAGTATGCCTCTACTTGACTAGCTCGTTAATTAAATATGGTTATGTTTCCTAGCCATAGACATAAGTTGTCATTTGATTAACGAAATCACCTCATTAGGAGAATGACGTGATTGACTTGACCCATTCCGTTAGCTTAGCACTCGATCGTTTAGTATGTTGCTATTGCTTTCTTCATGACTTATACATGTTCCTATGACTATGAGATTATGCAACTCCCGTTTACCGGAGGAACACTTTGTGTGCTACCAAACGTCACAACGTAACTGGGTGATTATAAAGGTGCTCTACAGGTGTCTCCAAAGGTACTTGTTGGGTTGGCGTATTTCGAGATTAGGATTTGTCACTCCGATTGTCGGAGAGGTATCTCTGGGCCCACTCGGTAATGCACATCACTATAAGCCTTGCAAGCAATGTGACTAATGAGTTAGTTACGGGATGATGTATTATGGAACGAGTAAAGAGACTTGTCGGTAACGAGATTGAACTAGGTATCGAGATACCGACGATCGAATATCGGGCAAGTAACATACCGATGACAAAGGGAACAACGTATGTTGTTATGCGGTCTGACCGATAAAGATCTTCATAGAATATGTGGGAGCCAATATGGGCATCCAGGTCCCGCTATTGGTTATTGACCGGAGACGTGTCTCGGTCATGTCTACATAGTTCTCGAACCCGTAGGGTCCGCACGCTTAACGTTACGATGACAGTTTTATTGAGTTTTGATGTACCGAAGGAGTTCGGAGTCCCGGATGAGATCGGGGATATGATGAGGAGTCCCGAAATGGTCGAGACGTAAAGATCGATATATTGGACGACTATATTCGGACTTCGGAAAGGTTCCGAGTGATTCGGGTATTTTTCGGAGTACCGGAGAGTTACGGGAATTCGTATTGGGCCTTAATGGGCCATACGGGAAAGGAGAGAAAGGCCTCAAAAGGTGGCCGCACCCCTCCCCATGGTCTGGTCCGAATTGGACTAGGGAAGGGGGGCGCACCCTTC
This sequence comes from Triticum aestivum, assembly GCF_018294505.1. Taxonomy (NCBI): domain Eukaryota; kingdom Viridiplantae; phylum Streptophyta; class Magnoliopsida; order Poales; family Poaceae; genus Triticum; species Triticum aestivum. Next base: position 607,920,905 of record NC_057802.1, read on the forward strand.
CTTCTTTCTCCTTCCCCCTTCCCTTCTCCTACTCCCACAAGGAAAGGAGGAGTCCTACTCCCGATGGGAGTAGGACTCCCCCCTATGGCGCGCCTCACCCCTTGGCCGGCTGCCTCCCCCTTGCTCCTTTATATACGGGGGCAGGGGGGCACCCCAGAGACACAACAATTGATCCTTGAGATCTGTTAGCCGTGTGCGGTGCCCCCCTCCACCAGATTACACCTCGATAATACCGTCGCGGAGCTTAGGCGAAGCCCTGCGTCGGTGGAACATCATCATCGTCACCACGCCGTCGTGCTGACGAACTCTCCCTCAACACTCGGCTGGATCGGAGTTCGAGGGACGTCATCAAGCTGAACGTGTGTAGAACTTCGGAGGTGCCGTGCGTTCGGTACTTGATCGGTCGGATCGTGAAGACGTACGACTACATCAACCGCGTTGTGATAACGCTTTCGCTGTCGGTCTACGAGGGTACGTGGACAACACTCTCCCCTCTCGTTGCTATGCATCACCATGATCTTGCGTGTGCGTAGGAATTTTTTTGAAATTACTACGTTCCCCAACAGAAATATGTTCATAACCGTGCTAGGCCAGAAGGAAGCATCTCCAAGGGCCATGAAAATAAGGAGGTCATTGAGTTTCGTGTTGACTTTATTCCTGACCTTAAGCTAATTGGTGTTCCTAAATCGCGGCATAAGGGCGGACTGGGTGGAAATGGCACGCTAGGACCGGATCAAATAATATGTATGGATGTGCATTCTCTCACTGAAGCACACTACACAGTTCTACAAAATTCCGCCTTGGTGGCTTCGTATATGGAGGAACACAAGAATATTCTAAGCTCCAAATACCCGGAGCAGAATGAAGACTGGATTACACGTGAACAAACGAGGACTTTCGCCTGTTGGTTGCAGACACGTGTCATGCATGACGCCGATATTGAAGATGACCTATACTTTTTGTCCCAGTTACCATCTTCGAATATAATGACTTTAAAAGGGTACGAGATAAATGGGAATACATTTTACACGATCGCCCATGATAAAAAGAGCACCAACCAAAACAGTGGTGTCCGCTTTGATGCAGCAACCAGTAACGGAAATGACACATATTATGGTTACATAGAGGAGATATGGGAACTTGACTATGGACCTGATTTGAAGGTCCCTTTGTTTCGGTGCAAATGGGTCAATATGACAGGAGGCGGCGTAAAGGAAGACCCGCAGTACGGAATAACAACAGTGGATCTCAACAATCTTGCATACACAGACGAACCATTCGTCCTAGCCAATGATGTGGCACAGGTTTTCTATGTGAAGGACATGTCTACCAAGCCGAGAAAAAGAAAAGATGAGGAAGCGAATACATCATACGATGAGTCAAAGCGCCGCATAGTTCTTTCAGGGAAAAGAAACATCATGGGAGTCGATGACAAGACAGACATGTCAGAAGATTATGAAAAGTTTGATGAAATTGCTCCCATCAGAGTGAATATTGACCCGAGCATTGATGACCCACAAGTATAGGGGATCTATCGTAGTCCTTTCGATGAGTAAGAGTGTCGAACCCAACGAGGAGCAGAAGGAAATGATAAGCGGTTTTCAGTAAGGTTTTCTCTGCAAGCACTGAAATTGTAGGTAATATATAGTTTTGTGATAAGATAAATTGTAACGAGTAACAAGTAATGAAAGTAAATAAAGTGCAGGAAGGTGGCCCAATCCTTTATGTAGCAAAGGATCAGCCTGGACAATTTCTTATAATGAGAAAGGAGCTCCCGAGGACACATGGGAATTATCGTCAAGCTAGTTTCATCACACTCATATGATTCGCGTTCGGTACTTTGATAATTTGATATGTGGGTGGACCGGTGCTTGGGTACTGCCCTTTCTTGGACAAGCATACCACTTATGATTAACCCCTATTGCAAGCATCCGCAACTACAAAAGAAGTATTAAGGTAAACCTGACCATAGCATTAAACTAGTGGATCCAAATCAGCCCCTTACGAAGCAACACATAAACTAGGGTTTAAGCTTCTGTCACTCTAGCAACCCATCATCTACTTATTACTTCCCAATGCCTTCCTCTAGGCCCAAATAATGGTGAAGTGTCATGTAGTCGACGTTCACATAACACCACTAGAGGAGAGACAACATACATCTCATCAAAATATCGAACGAATACCAAATTCACATGACTACTAATAGCAAGACTTCACCCATGTCCTCGGGAACAAACGTAACTACTCACAAAGCATATTCATGTTCATGATCAGAGGAGTATTAATATGCATTAAGGATCTGAACATATGATCTTCCACCAAATAAACCAACTAGCATCAACTACAAGGAGTAATCAACACTACTAGCAACCCACAGGTACCAATTTGTGGTTTTGATACAAGATTGGATACAAGAGATGAACTAGGGTTTTGAGAGGAGATGGTGCTGGTGAAGATGTTGATGGAGATTGACCCCCTCCCGATGAGAGGATCGTTGGTGATGACGATGATGATGATTTCCCCCTCCTAGAGGGAAGTTTCCCCGGTAGAACAGCTATGCCGGAGCTCTAGATTGGTTCCGCCAAGGTTCTGCATCGTGGCGGCGGAGTTTCGTCCCATAAGCTTGCCCACGATTTTTTTCCAGGGTAAAAGCCTTCATATAGCAAAAGATGGACACCGGAGGGCCACCAGGGGGCCCAGGAGACAGGGGCGCGCCCCCACCCTCCTGGCCAGGGTGTGGGCCCCCTCAGGTGTTTCTTTCGCTCAGTAATTCTTATAAATTCCAAAAATAAGTTTCGTGGAGTTTCAGGACTTTTGGAGCTGTGCAGAATAGGTTTCCAATATTTGCTCCTTTTCCAGCCAAAATTCCAGCTGCCGGCATTCCCTCTCTTCATGGTAAACCTTGTAAAATAAGAGAGAATAGCCATAAGTTTTGATATATAATGTGTAATAACAGCCCATAATGCAATAAATATTGATATAAAGCATGATGCAAAATGGACGTATCAACTCCCCCAAGCTTAGACCTCGCTTGTCCTCAAGCGGAAGCCGATATCGAAAAATATGTCCACATGTTTAGAGATAGAGGTGTCGATAAAAATAAAATACGGACATGAGGGCATCATGTTCATTCTTATAACAGCAACATAAATAGATTTCATCATGTAATTTCTTATGTTCAAGTAATGATCAATTCACAATGTCAAGTATGGTTCAGAAACTTCATTGGGAACTAACAAACTATAATCTCAGTCATTGAAGCAATTGCAATTTATCATAACATCAGAAAGAGTCAAGAATAGAGCTTTTCAGCAAGTCCACATACTCAACTATCATGTAGTCTTCTACGATTGCTAACACTCCCGCAATACTTGTGGTTATGGAGTTTCAGCCGGACACTGAGAAAGATAGGGGCTTATTGTGTTGCCTCCAACGTATTCACCTTTAGGTGATGTCAACAATAATAACCCATGCTAACTTACATCCAATTGGATATATATATATATATATCATGATCTTTTAAACACGAGGAGCTTGCCAAAGGATAAAATGAAAAAGGGGAAGGTGAAGATCACCTTGACTCAAGCATAAAGTAAAAGCGTAAAGTAAAAGATAGGCCCTTCGCAGAGGGAAGCAGAGGTTGTCATGTGCTTTTAGGGTTGGATGCACAAAATCTTAATGCAAAAGAACGTCACTTTATATTGCCCCTTGTATGTGGACCTTTATTATGCAGTCCGTCGCTTTTATTGCTTCCACAACAAGATCGTATAAAGCTTATTTTCTCTGCACTAATAAGTCATACATATTTAGATAGCAATTTTTATTGCCTGCAACATGACAACTTACTTGAAGGATCTTACTCAATCCATAGGTAGGTATGGTGGACTCTCATGGCAAAAACTGGGTTTAAGGATATTTGGAAGCACAAGTAGTATCTCTACTTGGTGCAAGGAATTTGGCTAGCATGAGGGGGAAAGGCAAGCTCAACATGTTTGGAAGGTCAATGTCAATATACTTTAACTGAGATGCGAGAAGACATAAACTATTACGTTGTCTTCCTTGTCCAACGTCAACTCTTTTAGCATGTCATACTTAATGAGTGCTCACAATCATAAAAGATGTCCAAGATAATATATTTGTATGTGAAACCTCTCTTTCTTTATTACTTCCTATTAATTGCAATGATGACCAAAACCATGTTTATCAAATCTCAACAACTTTTATGCCTCATACTTTCTATGTGTGAAGTCATTACTATCCACAAGATCAATATGAACTCTTTTATTCTTTCTACTTTCTCAAGATCATAGCAAGATAGCAAAGCCCTTGACTCAACACTATTCTTTATTATAGATAGCTCACGGACTCGATTACATAAAGAGACCACAAAGCAAAACTCAAAACTAATTGATATCAAAACTTCAATCTACTAGATCAAGATACTACTTAAAAGGATCGAACTAAATAAAACGGTAAAGATAGGAGTGTGATGGTGATACGATACCGGGGCACCTCCCCCAAGCTTGGTAGTTGCCAAGGGGAGTGCCCATACCCATGTGATTATGTCTCCTTCTTCAGGGTTGGTGTAGTGATCTTCTTGGCGATGATTCCCCTTAGGATACGATTCTCCTCCTCGAGCTTATTGACTTGTTGCTTGAGGTCCATAATTTCCTTGCGAAGCTTGCCCGTCACGGCCAAAGCTCCTTTTACCCAAGGATGTTGCATAGCTTCTGGAGAACAAGTGACACTCTTTTTCATATTTTCATAAGAAAGAAATTTAACATTGGAAGGGATGACCGAGTTTGGAATGGCTGAGCTCCGTAGTTCCCCAATCATAAATCCTGCTTGGAAGCGAGAGGTAACTTCTTGATCCTCCTCCATAGCATCTATCCTTTCTAAGTCGGCCCCCATCTCATCCTCCATTAATGGCCCAAAGTGATAAGCATCGCTGTTTGCTTCTGGGCCTGGTGTCGGGTGAGACACCCGACTCTCTCCGACTGACTCTTGAGAAGACATCTTGCTCTAAATCTGCGACAGAAACAACTCGAAACGAAAACAGAGGATATTTGCGTGATACGGTGGTCAAAACCTTCGGGAGTTTATATAATGAATTTTTACCGACCAAAATACGTGACGTGCAAGAAAACGGAGTCCGGGGGGCACACGAGGTGTCCACGAGACAGGGGGGCGCACCCTGTAAGGGTGGGCGCACCCTCCACCCTCGTGGAGGCCTCGTGTCCTTCCCAGACTACTTCTTTCTTCCTAAAATTCTTAAATATTCCAAAACTGATAAAAATTGCCATTAGAATTGTTTTGGAGTCGGTTTACTTACCGTACCACATACCTATTCCTTTTCGGAGTCTGGAACGTTCTGGAAAATGTCCCTTATGTATTCCTTCGGGGTTACGGTTTCAATAATATTAGTTTCAACATTGATAGGATTACCTGAAATATAATGTTTAATTCTTTGACCGTTCACCACCCTCGGACTTGTGCCTTCGAAGTTGTTGATTTTTATGGCACCAGAACGATAGACCTCCTCGATAACGTAAGGACCTTCCCATTTAGAGAGAAGTTTTCCTGCAAAAAATCTTAAACGAGAGTTGAATAGCAAAACATAATCACCTACGTTAAACTCGCGCTTTTGTATCCTTTTGTCATGCCAGTGTTTAACTTTTTCTTTGAATAGCTTGGCATTCTCATAGGCTTGGGTTCTCCATTCATCAAGTGAGCTAATATCAAACAACCTCTTTTCACCGGCAAGTTTGAAGTCATAGTTGAGCTCTTTAATAGCCCAATATGCTTTATGTTCAAGTTCTAGAGGTAAATGACAAGCTTTTCCATAAACCATCTTATATGGAGACATACCCATAGGATTTTTTTATGCAGTTCTATAGGCCCATAGTGCATCATCAAGTTTCTTGGACCAATTCTTTCTAGATCTATTGACAGTCTTTTGCAAAATTAATTTGAGCTCTCTATTGCTCAATTCTACTTGACCACTAGACTGAGGATGATAAGGGAATGCAATTCTATGATTAACATTATACTTAGCAAGCATTTTGCGAAAAGCACCATGAATAAAATGTGAACCGCCATCAGTCATTAAATATCTAGGGACTCCAAACCTCGGAAAAATAACTTCTATAAGCATCTTAATAGAAGTGTTATGATCAACACTACTAGTTGGAATAGCTTCTACCCACTTAGTAACGTAATCAACGGCAACTAAAATATGTGTGTAACCATTAGAGGCAGGAAAAGGTCCCATATAATCAAAGCCCCAAACATCAAACGGTTCAATAACAAGAGAATAATTCATAGGCATTTCTTGACGTCTACTAATATTACCAATTCTTTGACATTCATCACAAGATAAGACAAACTTACGAGCGTCCTTGAAGAGAGTAGGCCAATAAAAACTAGATTGCAGTACCTTGTGTGCAGTTCTATCTCCAGCGTGGTGTCCTCCATATGATTTAGAGTGGCACTTGCGTAGGATCTGTTCCTGTTCATGCTCAGGTACACAACGTCTAATAACACCATCTACTCCTTCTTTATAAAGGTGTGGGTCATCCCAAAAGTAATGTCTTAAATCATAAAAGAACTTTTTCTTTTGCTGGTATGTGAAACTAGGTGGTATAAATTTAGCAACAATGTAATTAGCATAATCAGCATACCAAGGAGCAGTACGAGAAGCATTAACGACCGCTCATTGTTCATCATGAAAGCTATCATCAATAGGTAGTGGGTCATCAAGAACATTCTCTAACCTAGACAAGTTGTCTGCAACAGGGTTCTCAGCTCCCTTTCTATCAATAATATGCAAATCAAATTCTTGGAGCAAGAGAACCCATCTAATGAGTCTAGGCTTAGCATCTTTCTTCTCCATAAGATATTTAATAGCAGCATGATCAGTGTAAATAGTAACTTTGGAATCAACTATATAAGGTCTAAACTTATCACATGCAAACACGACTGCTAAGAATTCTTTTTCAGTAGTAGCATAATTTCTCTGGGCAGTATCAAGAGTCTTACTAGCATACTAGATAACATTCAATTTCTTATCAACTCTTTGCCCTAGAATAGCACCTACAGCATAATCACTAGCATCACACATAATTTCAAAAGGTAAATTCCAATCAGGTGGCTGAACAATAGGTGCAGTGATTAAGGCTTTCTTAAGTATTTCAAATGCTTCTACACAATCATCATCAAAGACAAAAGGAATATCTTTTTGCAATAAATTAGTCAGAGGCCTAGAGATTTTAGAAAAGTCCTTAATGAACCTCCTATAAAAACCAGCATGACCAAGGAGACTTCTTGTACCTTTTATGTCCTTGGGACATGGCATCTTTTCAATAGCATCAACTTTAGCTTTATCGACTTCAATACCTCTCTCAGAGATCTTGTGCCCCAAGACAATGCCTTCATTAACCATAAAGTGCACTTTTCCCAATTCAAGACGAGACTAGTGTCTTCACATCTCTGCAAAACTCGATCAAGGTTGCTCAAGCAATCATCAAAAGAGGATCCATAAACGGAGAAATCATCCATGAATACCTCACAAATCTTTTCACAAAAGTCGGAGAATATAGCCATCATACATCTTTGAAAGGTAACAGGTGCATTGCATAAACCAAAAGGCATACGTCTATAAGCAAAGGTACCGAAAGGGCAAGTAAAAGTAGTTTTAGATTGATCTTCTGCTGACACAGGTATTTGAGAGAAACCAGAATAACCATCTAGAAAGCAAAAATGTGTATGTTTGGATAGTCTTTCTAGCATTTGATCAATAAAAGGTAAAGGGTAAAGATCTTTCTTAGTAGCTTTATTTAATGTATGGAAATCAATTACCATCCTATAACCTGTAACAATTATTTGCGGAATCAATTCATCTTTATCATTAGGAACAACAGTGATACCTCCCTTCTTAGGAACGCATGGACAGGGCTTACCCATTCACTATCAACAACGGGATAAATTATACCTGCCTCAAGGACCTTTAGTATCTCCTTTCTTACCACTTCTTTCATCTTAGGATTTAATCATCGTTGATGATCTCTAACTGGTTTGGCATCTTTCTCCAATTTAATCTTGTGTTGGCATAGAGTGGGACTAATGCCCTTAAGATCGTCCAGAGTATATCCAATAGCAACACGGTGCTTCTTCAGAGTTTTCAATAATCTTTCCTCTTCCTGCTCTGAAAGGTTAGCACTAATAATAACAGGATATATCTTCTTATCATCAAGATAAGCATATTTAAGATTATCAGGTAATGGTTTGAGCTCAAACACGGGATCACCCTTGGGTGGAGGGGGATCCCCTAGGATTTCAATAGGTAAGTTGTGTTTCAGAATAGGACCCTGTTCAAGGAATACTTCATCTATTTCCCTTCTCTCCTTCATAAACATATCATTTTCATGGTCTAGCAAATATTGTTCTAAAGGATCAGTTGGAGGTACGACAATAGAAGCAAGACCAATAATTTCATCCTTACTAGATGATTCTCTATTACGAGGTTGTCTACGAAACTTAGCAAAATTAAACTCATGAGACATACCATCTAAGCCAATCGTGACAGTATCATTTTCACAATCAATCTTAGCATTAACAGTATTCAAGAAAGGTCTACCAAAAATAACGGGACAAAAGTCATCTTGTGGGGAACTAAGAACAAGAAAATCAGGGGGGTATTTAACCTTCCCACAGAAGACTTCAATATCTCTAACAATCCCAATTGGTGAAATAGTATCTCTATTGGCAAGCTTGATAGTAACATCAATATCTTCCAATTCAGTGGGTGCAATGTCATGCATAATTTCTTTATATAAGTTATAGGGTATTGCACTAGCACTAGCACCCATATCACATAAGCCATGATAACAATGATCCCCTATTTTAACAGAAATAACAGGCATGCCTACAACAGGTCTATGTATCTTAGTATCAGGTTTAGCAATATTAGCAGCTTCATCACGGAAATAAATAACATGCCCATCTATATTATCATCCAAAATATCTTTAACCATAGCAATACTAGGCTCAACTTTAATTTGCTCAGGAGGTGTATAAGTCCTAGTATTACTCTTACAAACAACAGTCGAAGTTTTACCATGATCCTTTATCCTAACAGGAAAAGGAGGTTTCTCAACATAAGTAGTAGGAACAATAGGATCACTATATGTAACAGTCTTTTCTTCGGCTGTAATAGGTGCAACTACTTTTACTTCAACGGGAGGATTATATTTAAACCACTTCTCCTTAGGGAGATCAACGTGAGTAGCAAAATATTCACAGAAAGAAGCTACTATCTCAGAGTCAAGTCCGTATTTAGCACTAAATCCATGAAAAGCATCGGTATCCATAAAAGATTTAACACAATCAAACTTAGGTGTCATACCTGACTCCTTACCATTGTCGGAACCCCAATCTTCAGAGTTGCATTTAATTCTTTCCAATAAGTCCCATTTGAAATCAATAGTCTTCAGCATATAAGAACCGGCACAGGAAGTATCGAGCAGGTTGCGATTATCGAGAGAAAGCCGAGCATAAATTTTTTGAATAATCATTTCTCTGGAGAGCTCATGATTGGGGCATGAATATAACATTGAATTAAGCCTCCCCCAAGCTTGAGCGATGCTTTCTCCTTCGCGAGGCCAGAAATTATATATGTAATTACGATCACGATGAACAAGATGCATAGGATAGAACTTCTGGTGAAATTCCAACTTCAATCGTTTATAATTCCAAGATCTCGTATCATCACATAGCCTATACCATGTCAATGCATCTCCCTTCAAAGATAAAGGGAAGACCTTCCTTTTGACAACATCATCGGGAATACCTGCAAGCTTAAATAATCCACAAACTTTATCCACAAAGATAAGGTGTAAATGGATGCAATGTTCCATCTCCTGCAAATGGATTAGCTAGCAGTTTCTCTATCATACCCGAAGGAATCTCAAAGTGAATATTTTCAAAAAGTTCAGTAGGTTGAGGAGCAACTCTTTGCTCTTCTGGTCGGGGTGAAGATACCCCGAACAAGCCCCTCAAAGGATTAGTTTCCATAGTGACAAGTAACAGAAAATTTCAGCACACTATATAAATGTTTCCTTACCAAGTTCCACTCACCAAAAGCGCTACACTCCCCGGCAATGGCGCCAGAAAAGAGTCTTGATGACCCACAAGTATAGGGTATCTATCGTAGTCCTTTCGATAAGTAAGAGTGTCGAACCCAACGAGGAGCAGAAGGAAATGATAAGCGGTTTTCAGTAAGGTTTTCTCTGCAAGCACTGAAATTGTAGGTAATAGATAGTTTTGTGATAAGATAAATTGTAACGAGTAACAAGTAATGAAAGTAAATAAAGTGTAGCAAGGTGGCCCAATCCTTTATGTAGCAAAGGATAAGCCTGGACAATTTTTTATAATGAGAAAGGAGCTCCCGAGGACACATGGGAATTATCGTCAAGCTAGTTTCATCACACTCATATGATTCGCGTTCGATACTTAGATAATTTGATATGTGGGTGGACCGGTGCTTGGGTACTGCCCTTTCTTGGACAAGCATCCCACTTATGATTAACCCCTATTGCAAGCATCCGCAACTACAAAAGAAGTATTAAGGTAAACCTAACCATAGCATTAAACTAGTGGATCCAAATTAGCCCCTTACGAAGCAACGCATAAACTAGGGTTTAAGCTTCTGTCACTCTAGCAACCCATCATCTACTTATTACTTCCCAATGCCTTCCTCTAGGCCCAATAATGGTGAAGTGTCATGTAGTCGACGTTCAAATAACACCACTAGAGGAGAGACAACATACGTCTCATCAAAATATCGAACGAATACCAAATTCACATGACTACTAATAGCCAGACTTCACCCGTGTCCTCAAGAACAAACGTAACTACTCACAAAGCATATTCATGTTCATGATCAGAGGAGTATTAATATGTATTAAGGATCTAAACATATGATCTTCCACCAAATAAACCAACTAGCATCAACTACAAGGAGTAATCAACACTACTAGCAACCCACAGGTACCAATTTGTGGTTTTGATACAAGATTGGATACAAGAGATGAACTAGGGTTTTGAGAGGAGATGGTGCTGGTGAAGATGTTGATGGAGATTGACCCCCTCCCGATGAGAGGATCGTTGGTGATGACGATGATAATGATTTCCCCCTCCCGGAGGGAAGTTTCCCCGGCAGAACAGCTATGCCGGAGCTCTAGATTGGTTCCACCAAGGTTTCGCCTCGTGGCGGCGGAGTTTCGTCCCGTAAGCTTGCCCACGATTTTTTCAGGGTAAAAGCCTTCATATAGCAGAAGATGGACACCGGAGGGCCACCAGGGGCCCCAGGAGACAGGGGGACGCGCCCAGTAAGGGTGGGCGCGCCCCCCACCCTCCTGGCCAGGGTGTGGGCCCCGTCAGGTGTTTCTTTCGCTCAGTAATTCTTATAAATTCCAAAAATAAGTTTCGTGGAGTTTCAGGACTTTTGGAGCTGTGCAGAATAGGTTTCCAATATTTGCTCCTTTTCCAGCCAGAATTCCAGCTGCCGGCATTCCCCCTCTTCTTGGTAAACCTTGTAAAATGAGAGAGAATAGCCATAAGTACTGATATATAATGTGTAATAACAGCCCATAATGCAATAAATATTGATATAAAAGCGTGATGCAAAATGGACGTATCAAGCATCCAGTTAAATGATGAAGATTGTCCATGGTTACGGCGCAAAGGGACACACGTGAAGAAAAGGTTTCACACCCAAAGACAGTAGGGAATCTTTGTAATAGTTAGGGTGCTTATATGTTTTGTATTTGAAACGTGTACTTTTGTGCTTCGGACAAACGTGCTCCATTCAAAGCCACGTCATCAATTTCAACCCTTTCTAACATCATTTGCTATTTTTCATGCATTTTCTGATTTTTTTGAGCTAAATGACCCTGAAATTGAACAGCACTACAAATGAACTCTGAAAAGGTTGAAAGTTGGCATGGTATCATCATTTCAACCACATAGCATGTGCAAAAAAGTAGAGATGGTTACAACAAAATCTGGATCCACTTCGTGTACAAAATGGACAATCACTTTCGAAGTATCAGGGTTTTGGACGAAAATTCATCTGTTACAAAGGCATTTCATTTTTTTAAATAACCTAAGTATTACCGAATTGAATATAATGATAAAACACACTAATACTAAACATAAGAAAAAAGAATCACTGAAAAATCTATTTTTAAAGTAAAGTTATTCCCAAACTAGTGATTCACACAAATTTCAAATAATTCAAATTTAAACTATTCAAATTTGAAAACTACTGGCACTAACAGAAAGTTTGTAATTTTTGGTACCTAAAGCAAAAATATTCACAAAGAAATTCTAAATACAACAAAGAAAACAACTCAGAAATAAATAAAAGAAAAAAATTAAGCAGAGAAGAAAAAAATTAAAAAAGCCCGCCTACTTGGCCACAGCGGCATGCATACGACTAGAAACCCAACTTGTAGGCCAGGATGCAGGCCCGCTAGCCCAGTAGGCCCAACAGGGCAGACTAGGAGAGGTAGGCCCAGAAGGCCTGCTTAGAGAGGAGCTCGACACGGTAGCCGCGGCGGGGCTTATAAACCGGTGCGAGCTCCTTTCAACTAGCGAGGTGGAACTAAACATTGTGCACTGCGGATGACAGTGCACCCCCTTTAGTACCGGGTCGTGGCTGCAACCGGTACTAAAGGGGGGGGGCCTTTAGTACCGTTGGAGCCACAACCCGGTACTAAAGGGGTGCGCCTTCCCGCCGCTTGGCCTAGCCAAAACAGGCCTTTAGTGCCGGTTGCTCATCTCCACTTCTCTGCTCTGCTGCTTCGACATCGTCGCCACCCCATCCCGCGCCATCGCCTGTCGCCGTCCCCGCCGCGTGCCGTCGTCGTCGCCGTCCCCGTCGCCGCCGCCCCGGTCCGTCGTCGCTGTCGCCGTCTCTCCGCCGCCCCGTACGCCGCCGCCCGTCGCTGTCTCGCCGCCGCCCCGTCGCCATCCCCGCCGCCTCGTCGCCGCAGTGAGCTTCTGCCCCCGG
>NC_057802.1:607934421-607985850 GCF_018294505.1 Triticum aestivum
GCCATGGCTACACGCGCGCGCGCGCACACACACACAATATAGAAATTAAATGTTTATAGAAATTTTAGTTATATATAGAAATGTTAGTTATATATATAGAAACGTTAGAGATTTTTCGGTTTTTTAGTTATATAAATGTTAGTAATTTTTATGTTTTTTAGTTATAGAAATGTTAGAAATTGTTCTGTTTTTTAGTTATAGAAATGTTAGTAATTTTTATGTTTTTTAGTTATAGAAATGTTAGAAATTTTTCTTTTTTTAGATATAGAAATGTTAGTAATTTTTATGTTTTTTAGTTATAGAAATGTTAGAAATTTTTCTTTTTTTAGTTATAGAAATGTTAGTTATATAGAAATGTTAGAAATGTTAGTTTTAGTTAGATGAATTAGCTAAATCACAATCCAAACATTTAAAATGTTACATTTAAATTTGCATATAGTATTTGTTCTCGACGTCAACGATGCCCGGCCCGCATCCTCGACGTCGACCCATTGGCGACGACATCCTGTTTCAGAGGAGCCATGTCCGGGACTGGGCTCCACCAGGCTGGCACTGGAAGGTGCTACCTTCAAGGGAGCACCGCTTGGTGAGGAACCCGACCCTGGGTCCTGTCGTCGACCCAGAGCTCCTATGGTGGCGTTCGCGTGAGCCACTTTCGGTGCGGAGGGAGCCGGCCCCGCCGGAGGTGGTACGTCGTCGTGTCAGGGAGGAAGACGAGCACGTCCGTCGCTACATGACTGCTATGGACGTCAGGTTCTCCAATAACTGGCAGGTTCTTCGGGGATCTCACCCGAGCTATGATCATGTGGTGGTCCCTTCTCTTTGGGTGTCCACCGCTCGCGCCTCAGGAACCGCGAGTGAACTAGATAATTCGATAGTATTCGATCTATATTAGCTACCTAGTGATGTATTCTATAATATTCGAGACGATGTGTATTCGAGATTATATATATTATTCGAAAATATTCGAGACGATTATGTATTCGAGATTATATTCGATGATGCATATTAATTATCTACTATGATTCAGTTTTTTCTTTCGAGATGCATATATATTATCTACTATTATTCGAGATGCATATCAATTATCTACTATTATTTGAGATGCGTACTAAATTGTTTTATATTCTTCTGGATTAGTTAAATAAAAGCTATGGCGGACAATACCGGCAGAGACGAAGGAGAAGAGGCTATGTTCGATCTCATACGCTCCACAAGCCGGCCAGATGACGATCTGAATAAAAAAGATGACGGCTCCCTGAAATGATCTAGATGACGACTAGAGGGGGGGAGGGGGTTGAATATACAAGAACTCCCCTTTAGCAACACATTGGTTGCAACGTTCTAGTGATGTGTTGCAAAGTAGCTGGCATAGCTACGCATATATGCGTTGGGCGTTTATGTGTTGTTGATGATATGAACGAACAACGGATGCTATCTGATGCACTCTATGCGTTGCCATTTGCACACCTGATATTCATGATTATATGAAGCCCGAGCCGTTTTCTAGTGGGCTATGTGTTGTAAAAATATATAAGAAACTATTTATTTCTAATAAGTTGATATTTTTCTAAACTTCTGATGACATCATCCATGCGTGCACACAAGAAATAAAAATTGGCCGAACGAGTACTCGAACTTGTAACCTCATGCTTTGTGCAAGAAGCAGCCAACCAACCGGGATAACTAAAGAAAGTAACTTGTTTTAGATTTTCCTGTGTGTGTATGTTCCCCACCGTGAGCAATTAACTAACTCCGCTAGCTGGGCCTTAGAAAGCAAGGGCCCACTGTGCGCCGCCGTTGATTCATTTTTAATGTCGAGCAGTTGTTATTGTACTCCCAAAAAAAGTCGTTATTTTTCGTTATTTGTAATACAGAAAAAGTTGACTTTACCCAAAAAAAAGTTGGTACTTGTACAAATTCTCAAAATATAATGCTACTTGTACGAAGTAGTTGTCTCAAAAAAAAACTTGTACGCAGTAGTTGTACTTGCTACTTTTACGTTACACTAAAGAAACATTGCTACTTTTTTATTCATTAGAAATCAAGCCATAAAAAATATTTTTTTATTTTGCTAATTTTATTTAAATAGGTCAAAAATAACAATTTAATTTTTTCTCAGGTAAACAAAAATTACTTATGTCATTTTAAAGAGTTTTCACGCTTTTTGAAAAATTTCATGGAAGTTAAAAGTGTTCACCCATATAAAAAGCAACAAATCCATGTATTTAAGAAGATCAATGTGTATTTAAGAAAATCATTTAGTACATAAATGTTCATCATGTTTTTCAAAAACATTCATTGTGCATTTTGAGAAATACAAAGTGCATTTCATCATGTACTTTGCGCAGCATGTATATAGAAAAGTTCATGGAATTTAAAAAACTTGCACACATTTTAAAAGAATTTTTTATTTAAATGTCCATCATTAACGATGGATCCACTGCTCAGGATCTAAAGGAGGCACCCAACCTCCATCGGGCACCTATAGCCACATCACTGGAAAGCTTGTGATATGCCGCATGGAGCCAAGAACCTAGACTTTGTAACCTAAGCTTCACCGGTGATATGAGGCAATGTGAGGGATCCCTTTAGGGCCAAATAGAAAAACCGACGAGCGGTACTCTCTCTCTGCCACCAGGAAGAGAAAATGGTAACTAGGAAAACATATCTCATTGGAGACCGGAGTGGTCCCCGGGGTAAGGAACACACCAGTAGGAAAACCCCCTATAGGTAACCACTTAGTGGTGGTGCTGGTTATTTGGAACGCGGTATTGCTAATTAGTAGTAGCGCGGGGTGAAAAAATGCACTACTGGTAGGTCATAGTAGTAGCGCGGCCACAGAGGACCCGTGCTACTACTAAGTGGTCCCTACCGTCCCCCCGGGACATTGCCATAGTAGTAGCACGGGGTGTAAAACGTGTGCTACTACTAATTTGATAGTTGTAGCGCAGGCGTGCAACCCCGCTACTAGACGGTCCAGCTGTTGTGCCCCGTGTAGTACTAGCGCGTCTACCTGAGGCCGCGCTACAACTACTGTCCTTAGTAGTAGCGCGGCCCTGATGTCGTGTGCTACTACTAAGTTTCACTTATTACCAGACCAATCGCCCGTCCCCCCATCCCACCTCTTGCGGTGCACACATTCTACTGTGCCATCCCGCCGCCACCCTGGACCTGCCCATCGTTGCCGCCGTCCCCACGTCCCCGATCGACACCCCCTAATCTAGTGTTCTCCTCAAATTTGTCGTATCGTCTTCCTTTCCCACCTTCACCTCAAAGCCACATCTTATCTGCTCCCTGGCGCTCTCCCTCCTTGTGATCGTATTAAACCCCGTCCACTCCCAACCATAAGGGCTGGGTCAACTGCATTAACGAGAGCGACTATGGGGGCTGGTGATGGTGACATCGATGATGACTTCAGTGACCTTGTCGACTTTGGCCCTAACTGAACAACCGGCATGGGGACAACAATGACATCACCAACTAATAACCCTTTTAATCAAACACACTTATTTTGGGACGGAGGGAGTACCTTCTTCAAGTTAGTTGTATTTATTTGCTCTTCATTTGAGCAACTTTTAATATTTCCTAAGACTTGTAATATAATAATTTAAACAATTCTTAATGAATTTAATATAATTTTAGTTTTAAGTAGAAGCACCCAGAACTATTTTTCCCATCTCTTATTCCCTTCAGTATCTATTTATCCTCACATTTTCCTTTCTCTTAACATGTCAATTAGTTTTTTTTCATCCTAGAAAAATGGTTTTTTCTTCTGGGACTCACATGTCAATTAGTTAACCAGTTTATTTGTACAAAAAAATTGCTAACCAGTTTACAAAAAGGTCAGCGGAAATTCAGTCCCGCCATTTTTTGTTCTTATTTCCCTCCATTTTTCCCACGTCAACGAGTCCCCGCCATCTTAAAAAATAAAAACTGAAACTGCTCGGTTGTTCCACAAAATCTGCCCCTCATCTATCTGATCACCACGCGCACGGTTCCATCTTCGCCATCGACGCCTCCACTCATCACGAACCCCGCCGCCGTTGGAAAGCTCATATTCTGCGACGCGCCATCTCTCTCCCCACCTAGCAGTCGTCTGTCGCCGCCCTCTCTCCACCTAGCTGCGCCGCGGGCGAGCCTTCTGCATGTTGTTGCTGCAGAGGAACGCCACCCTGTATGGTAGATCGTGCCTCCGGTGGCAGCGTGACCGACTGCGCCACGGAGGCGCTGCAGGCTGCAGCTCGTCGTCCCCAACCCCATTGACGTGCTCACCTACCTCGCGTGGAAGATCTCCGAGTTCCCAGCGTGCCGCGTGATTGGCTCCGTCACCAACCTCCACTCCTCCAAGTTCAGAGTCCTCATCGCCGAGCACCTCGACGTCAATGCGCAGGACGTGCAGGTAACTTAGTTAATCTTCCTGAATGTAACCATGAATCCATGATCAATTACCTCGATCGAGCTTGAAGTCGGAGTGGTTGGTGGATAATTGTTCCAGCGCCTTCCCTGCACATCTTCTCCCCAGTGGCTGATTTATTCCCTCCCGACAGAAGCGAAGGACCCCTCCCCTGCATTGTCTTCTCTTTTTCGCCCTCCTCTTCTCAGTAGACCAGCAAGTACGCATCTGTAGTAAGCATCTCACAGCTGCACTCCGTTCCTCATGTCATGCAACTTACAGTACTAATCGTAGAATTGTCCCGTCCCAGGATCGGATTGGTAGTCGAGGCAGAGGCGAACCAAGGGGGGAGAGGTCAAGCCTATTAGCTCGGATAGATGTAAGCAATTTTTACACATTATGAAAAATAGTGTACTACTCCCTCCGTTCCTAAATATAAGTCTTTGTAGAGATTCCACTAGATGGACTACATACGGAGCAAAATGAATGAATCTAAACTTAAAATGCATCTATATACATCCGTATGTGGTTTATAGTGGAATCTCTACAAAGACATACATTTAGGAACGGAGGGAGTAATTTTTTTCCCTTAATAAAGGATATAGCTTCAGGCTTTGAGATATTTTGCAGTTTGTATTAAACATAAGCAGTTCTATTTTTGTTCTTTATATATGTATGCCCACATATATTTTAATTTGATGATCTAAATTCTTAATTTGATGATCCTTAAGATGCATTTTGGACAGTAAAGCAGCTTCTGTTACTTCGAACAGATGGTGCGCTCCCCTGATCTGTGTGCACATTCTTATTCTATGAACTATTGTAGGATGCAATTTGTATGGTGGGCTCATGCTTCAGAAGAAAGTCAACAGAACAAGCAATAGATGTCTTCCGTTTCACTACAGACCAAGAACAATACCAAACAAGTGTATGTTATGCATGATTCTTTGCATATTAAGTTTATGTTATGGATGATTCTTTGTACGTTTTAAATTGGCTACATTAGAAAATCTTTCTCATCTACTTTCTTTTATGTAATAGGTTGGCACTATATTATTTTGAAAGCTTGGGAAATCAAAACTAGAATGTTGCTCTTGCTACACACTAAAGTACCAACTAGAATATAAAAATGTTGTTGTTAAACTTGCTAATAAGTTCTGAGCAGTGCAAGTTGATGCTATGTTGGCAAAATGTGATCTATTGAAAAGACCAGTATAAGGGTTAAAATTATTGGTCAGGCGACAAACTTAATTATCGCATGGCCCTCAAACTTTCTATGTGCTCCTCTAAAATTTACTACTCTATTAACTTGATTTTATCTAACGGCTTGTTACTGATATCATTTCTCTATTGTTCTAGATGGCCAAGGTAAATTGATGATGGATGTCTCACATTGACTGAAGGGTCGGGAATGGGGCTACTTCTAAATAGTTTCACATTATGTTTTAGAATGTCGTTTCTATAGTCGATGTTTGAAGCATTAATATTTAAAATGGCCAGGACGCTGATTGCAAGGAAGAGAATCAGGCTACAACTAGATAGTTTCAGTCTTGTAATATTTTGATCGTGTTGTTTGTAATGCAACAAAGCCGATTTAATATATGCAAAAAAAATATTTACTAAATTTTGGTTCATATGCACTATCAACATTGACCTAATAATTATGGATGACAATATATAAAGTAAAATTAATTGTTCATGCCATGTGGCAATGCCTCTCGGCATTGTAATAATCTGGTATGTTCATTTTGGAAATCCTGATGTGGATGGTATGCGCCAACGCATATTAAGTGTTGTGAACCTCTAACTCTATACGTTGCTAATTTTACAACGCTTATTCACATCGTTTACCAACGCATCTATATGCGTTGTTGTAGACCCTTCCAACGCCACCAACGGCAACACATACTAATCCGTTGGTGTTGCCCTTAGCAACACTTATATGGACATACGACAACACATCAATGCATTGCTAAAGGAGGCGTTTTAAAGCTTTTACGGATTTGTCTTTATCCTAATGCGGAATTAAACTAACGGATACTTTTCATGCACAAATCCTAAATATGCTATGCTCAACTAAGTGCACCAACAACCTATGCTAAACAAGATAGGCACTAAAGGAAACTAGCAAGCACAAACTATATCACAAGATAAGGAAATGTAGGAACTACTAAGCAATTCAACTAGCACAAGATATATCAATATGAGCAAGTATGAATTGCGGAAAGTAAAGGGTGCGGGTATGAGATAACCACAAGTGAGTCGGAGACGCGGATTTATCCCGAAGTTCACACTCGTGAGAGTGCTAATCTCCGTTACAGCGATGCCAAAGCCAAAGCTCCGGGGCGTCACCAAGTGACTCACCGTATTCTCCCTCCCGAGTCACCCCCAACGGATGAGCCTCGGTTCACTCGGGGTTGGTCTTGAAGGCGACCACCACACCTTTACAAACTTCTCCGGAGCACACCACAACCACGGAAGCTTCTGGAGGAACTTGACCACCTAGGCCACTTCAACACCCTTGCCCGAAGCACACCACAAAAGGAAGCTTCCGTGGGAACCTTGGCCACATAGGCCTCATCACAATCTTATCACCAAACCGTCTAGGAGGCGAAGCCTCCAAGAGTAATAAACTCACGGGCTCTCACTCAAACAAATCGATGCGGGGAGCTCAAACCAATGCAACAAATGCAATGCAAGGTCAAGCAACAAATGCTCAACTCACTCTCTCAATCTCACAAGATGCAACTCAAGAAAGTAGGAGATTGAAGAGAGGGGATGCAATGGAGGAAATCAACAAATGACTCCAAGATCCATCCACAAATCCCCCTTCACTTAGAGGGGAGATAGGGGTTTGGGAGAGGTGGTAAGAGGCTCAAAATGATGTTTAGAATGTGAGCCAACAGCCCCCTAACCGGTGGGGAGGAAGGGCTCTTTTATAGCCAACTTCCAAAACTAGCCGTTGGGGCTCCAACGGACACTTCCTGGACACCCCGTGCCCACGGGGTCCTGTGCGCACGGTACAAGCCCGTGAGCACGGGGCCCCGTGCCCACGGGGGTCAAAAACCCCGTGCCCACGGGGTACCCAGGACAGCCTGCAGCAGCCCACTAAAACATGCATAACTTTGGCATACGAACTCCGAATTCGATGATCTTGGGCTCGTTTTGAAGCTACGGAAAAGCCCAAGGTCCTCACATAGAGAACCACCCAAGATCAACAAGAAATAATGATGCAACTAATGCAAAGGTTTGAGCTCTCTACATGCAATGTGATCAAGCTACTTGCCCGAGAGTCCCTCTTGATAGTACGGCTATCAAACCTACTATCCGGTCTTCCACCAAGCACTATGAGACTGGCAAAACTAGGAAAACCTATCTAAGTTATACCTTTGCCTTGCATATTCAACTTGAGCTTGGTGATGACTCCAATGCTTGTCTCAAGTTGGAATCCCTTTCTTGTCCACAACCACTTTGTGAAGATGCTCGAATTGCTTCCTCATATTGCAATGAGGGAAGCCTTAACTTAAGCCCATCTTCACATGAGCATTATCATGATGTGGACCGCAAGCTTCAAAGCATATAACCTCCGGCTTCTCATCGTGCACTCGGACTCCTCGAACCCGATGACCATCACCACTTGATGTCATCCACACATAGGCTACTTGAGATCTTTCCTTTTGATGCAAGCCCATGAGAAACACCTAACCCACATAGACATAACAAACACATAGCATGGGTTAGGTTACAAAGCACAATTCACAATTACTTACCATACCACTGGATCACTTGATCCCACGTGGTACAATGTTTGCGCTTTGAGAGTTGACCATCTAGATATAATCTTCGAGCTTCATCTTGGTCAACCAACATCTTTACTCCAAGCTCCATCTTGGTTTCTTGAAATCCACAATGAACTCTTCATTTCCCTTCATTGCTTCAAGACAATATCACCAAAGACTCTTTCATGAACATATCAAGTTCCACTATGAATATCATCTTGGTCACCACTTGCCCTTCTAAAAACTCCATCATAATCTCTTGAGAGGCATAATGAATTCTTCACTCTAGTTGCTTGCTTCAAGACTTGATCAACCTAAACCCACATGAGCTCACCATGATCTTGTCTTGAAACCATAACTTGAATTCTTCTCTTTGATTATTCTCTCAAGCCCTTGATCCTTAAAAGCCCAAATATGTCAGTCTTTGAGATCCTCCAATGAACTCCACCATGAACATAATTAGATTAGGCATAGAAATCAATCTTGATGGATTCAATAGAAGTACTCGAAGACCAACTTGAAACCTCACTGGATATGGGATCTTGAGAGCCAACACCTAGGCCTCGTGATCACGGGGTATCCAGAGAGTTGACACTCGACCCCGTGCACACGGTACAAGCCCGTGTGCATGGGGTATCCAGAGAAGGATACCATGAGGACTTCTTTAGATGCTTTGATGGCAGACTTCACAAAACAACCCAATGCACTTCAAGCATCACTATGGAACATATCTTCATATAAGATTCAATCTCAACAAGAGGGTTTGTATAATGAATTTAAAACAAGTATGCAATCTATCCGAGAATAAATTGTATACTTGAGGTGGTTTTGATAGCCTCAAATATCACAAAGATAGTTGCTGATATCAAAACCGGTTGTACTAGCATCGAAATACTACACAAGAATTTGATGCTAGTAGAACCACCATATATAGAGCAAACTCCCCCGCAATATATGCATGTGAAAGAACTCGGTGGAGTTTTCTCTATATACACATCCATGCAACGAGCAAGCACAACAAATGTAGATATGCATGAATGACAGGAACCAACCCACTTCTCCTAAACCCTCTAAACTTCTCCCCCATTGGCAACAAGTGCCAAAATGGAAGAAAAATCTAGACAACCAATATAGTATGAGTTCCTCCTTAAGTTGTGCATTTCTCATGTTGAGAGTGGAATCAAGTGCGCATATCCAGTTACGAACAAACGAAGAAATTCACACTATGATGAGGTTCCATAGAATGCACCAAAAAGATGTGTCATGAGAATCAAACATCCAAAGGATCCAAAGAACATATTTTGGACAAGGGATAATGGAGATATCCAATATGATAATCATGCTAAGCATGGGTCCAAAATATATCCAAAAACCCATGAGTGAAAAGATATAAGAAATACATACAAGCACTCACTCAACAAGTACTAAACATGCCATGATGCAACGCACACAATGTTGACTCTAACTTAAATAAATGCATGAAGTAAGTACTTGTTACCGAGAGAGAAAGCATTGGTTCAAGGGGCCCTTGATCTAGTATGCGAACATGAGGGACTTGATCTTGTTCTTGAATAGGTACATGATCTCCCATAGCATCTTGCTCTTGTGTTGGGGGTGATGACTTCCCTTGTGGTCGATCCACAAGAGGGGCTCTTACTCCTTCTTCTTCTACATGGACAAGGGGTGTTTCTTGTGGAAGAATATGACCAATCCCCATTGTACTTGTAGCTTGGGAGGAGCCTCGTCAACTACAACACCTGAAACAAATTGCTCTACATGGAAGCCGTTATTCTCATCACACTCCACATTCACCATTTCCTCAATACATCCCGTGGATTTATTGAGAATATAGTAAGTGTGGGAGTTTGATGCATATCCAACAAAAAGACCCAAATTTTGTATAACCTGGTTTACATGGTGAGAATGAAACACTTACAACCAAACCCGGTTTTCATTTATCTTCTCTCTCAAATCAAAGAATCAGCCAAGCTTGGCTCTAATAATTTTCCATGGTGTCTCCACCTTCCTCATGAATAAGCCAAGCATCCAATGCTTCTCCAACGTACCTAAAACACATTAAGGTACAATGTGGTCCCCAAACTTATTAGGTCCGAAGTAGTTAGTCCAACCACAATACATAGGGCAAACTCCATATTAAGTATGTGCAAAAGGATATGAACTTGAAGTTCATGCACATTTTTAATCATTAGTGATTTGATGGAGTTTACCCTATATAGAGGGTCAAGTAGAGCAATCAAGGCATGAAAAAGTATATAAATAAATATGCATGCACATGCCTACCAAGAGCCAAAGAGATACAATTTGGACAAAAGAACACTTAAATGAAGAATACTCCAAAAATAACATAAAGCATTCAAGTTGTCCAAATTATATCAAAGAGATGAATCCACACAGGACCGCATGAAAAGTACAACATATGAACTAAGCAAAAACCAAAGAGCATATAGGATATACATTACACACATGCTCAAAGGCTTATCTCACTCAAGTAGATAATAGATAGTACAAGCAATGAGATAAGGCAAGTTGAAGCACAAGCCGAGAAGAAGATGATCATAAAATTCTACGACGAGAAGAAATACCAATTGGTATTTGGAATTAACACTCGGTGGTAGAATCCGAAGAAGCACAAGATCATAATCAACAACCACCCCGTGCGCACGGGGGTCAAAAGACCCCGTGCACACGGGGTATCCAGGGAGTTACATAGTACCCCATGCGCATGGGTGATAACCCACAAGTGTAGGGGATCGCAACAATTTTCGAGGGTAGAGTATTCAACCCAAATTTATTGATTCGACACAAGGGGAGCCAAAGAATATTCTCAAGTATTAGCAGTTGAGTTGTCAATTCAACCACACCTGGATAACTTAGTATCTGCAGCAAAGTATTTAGTAGCAAAGTAGTATGATAGTAATGGTAACAGTGGCAAAAGTAACGATAGCAGTTTTGTAGTAATTGTAACAGTAGCAACGGTAAAGTAAATAAGCGAAGAAGAATATGTGAAAAGCTCGTAGGCATTGGATCAGTGATGGATAATTATGTAGGATGCGATTCCTCATGTAATAGTTATAACCTAGGGTGACACAGAACTAGCTCCAGTTCATCAATGTAATGTAGGCATGTATTCCGAATATAGTCATACGTGCTTATGGAAAAGAACTTGCATGACATCTTTTGTCCTACCCTCCCGTGGCAGCGGGGTCCTAATGGAAACTAAGGGATATTAAGGCCTGCTTCTAATAGAGAACCGAACCAAAGCATTAGCACTTAGTGAATACATGAAATCCTCAAACTACGGTCATCACCGAGAAGTATCCTGATTATTGTCACTTCGGGGTTGTCGGATCATAATACATAATAGGCGACTATAGACTTGCAAGATAGGATCAAGAACTCACATATATTCATGAAAACATAATAGGTTCAGATCTGAAATCATGGCACTCGGGCCCTAGTGACAAGCATTAAGCATAGCAAAGTCATAGCAACATCAATCTCAGAACATAGTGGATACTAGAGATCAAACCCTAACAAAACTAACTCGATTACATGATAAATCTCATCCAACCCATCACCGTCCAGCAAGCCTACGATGGAATTACTCACGCACGGCGGTGAGCATCATCAAATTGGTGATGAAGGATGGTTGATGATGACGACGGCGACGAATCCCCCTCTCCGGAGCCCCGAACGGACTCCAGATCAGCCCTTCTGAGAGAGATTAGGGCTTGGCGGCGGCTCTGTATCATAAAACGCGATGAAACTTTCTCTTTGATTTTTTTCTCCGTGAAATGGAATATATAGAGTTGGAGTTGAGGTCGGTGGAGATCCAGGGGGCCCACGAGACAGGGGGCGCGCCCAGGGGGAGGGGGCGCGCCCCCCACCCTCGTGGACAGGATGTGGGCCCTCTGGCCTTGATTCTTTCGCCAGTATTTTTCTTATTTTCCAAAAATAATCTCCGTGGATTTCCAGGTCATTTCGAGAACTTTTGTTTCTGCACAAAGATTACACCATGACAATTTTGCTGAAAACAGCGTCAGTCCGGATTAGTTTCATTCAAATCATGCAAGTTAGAGTCCAAAACAAGGGCAAAAGTGTTTGGAAAAGTAGATACGTTGGAGACGTATCAACGGGGTACCCAGAGAGTTACGCAACACCCCGTGCGCACAGGGGTCAAGACCCCGTGCGCACGGGGTATCTAGAACTTTTCTGGTGCAACTTTTTGGATACCACGACAAGCACACAACAGAGGCAAATAACCACCTACAAGAGATAATTAATGGATACTCTGAGAATCTGAATTTCAAATGAGCTTGACATACCACATAGTGACTAGATAATATTGAGTATCAATACTATGTGGTATTTCTCATATTCACATTTTGGGTTTGTGATGCGCACAAAACATAACACTCCCCCGTAATGTGATGATCCACTAATATCTCGCAAGAGCCAAACAACATACAAATAAGGCTCAAGACAACAAGCAACACTATATGATGTGCAATGCAACCTACACATGCTAGATAACACAAATCAAGCATACTAGGAAGCACAACATATAAATGCACATGCTAGATACAAAACCTAAGCATGCAAGGGGTGAGTAACTTTCAATGTAAGCAATAAAAATACAAGTTACCGCAAGGAGGAACATTAGATAGATAATATGAAGATAATCCACATGACTTGGCTCGAACAAATAAATGGTGAATATTCTTTTCTTCATAAACTAGCCAAATATCCAATGTCCTCCACACACCTATTGATCAAGGTTGAGCTTGATGGTCCCCAACCAGGTTGGGTCCTAAGAAGTTAGTCAGAATAAGCTTGGCAACCCAAATGGCTTTTCCATTTCCAAACCACTTTGGGCGCCAACAAACTTGGCAAACAAATTGCCAACAACATCCTTCCTAAGCGAATAGTGATCATTGACTAGAGGAGGCTTAGGGATGTTACCGTTGATACAAGATGAAGATATGTGTCCCTTCTCACGACAAATATAGCAATATGTGCCCCCCTTCTCTTCTTCTTTACTTTCTCAACTTGGGAGCATTTCCTTGGTTCATTATTGGTAGTGGCCTTTCTTCAGCTTGAGGTTGACCTTGAGATTGAACTTGAGGTTGACCTTGAGATTGAACTTGAGGACGCTTCCCTTGTTGCTTCACATTTGAAGCCTTCTTCTTCAATGGACAAGATCTCACATGGTGTCCAACATTCTTGCACTTGAAGCATGTGATGTTGACCGGATTATTGACTTGGTCTTGTCCCTTATTCCTTTTCTTGGACTTCTTGTTGTTGGAGATGAAACCAAGTCCACCCTTGTCATGAGGGGATTTTTGACCACTCAAAATATTGTTGAGAGTGGAATTTCCTTCATTACACATTTCCAAGTCTTTCTTCAAATTAGTGACTTGGGCCTTGAGCTCTTTGTTTTCCTCTACAAGGTTAGTATCAACAAAAGTACTAGAGGAAGTAGAAACTACATTATTAGAGCAACAAGGCAAGGAGAGCAATTCATCACAAGAATTGGCTATAATATGTCTAGATGAATTACTAGGACTAGCACATGTCAATAAATCATTTTGAGTAGATATAGTGCTAATGTCCACATGAGGCTCACGAGATGTTACCTTAGTCACAATAGCCTCATGAGCTAACTTTAGCCTTCCATGGGAGATTAGAAGGTCATCATGAGAGCCCGAGAGCTTTTCATGACTTTCTTCTAATTTCCCATAATTGCTAGTTAGCAAAACAAGTTGAGCCCTTAGCTCAACATTCTCCTTCAAGATAGATGCTTCACAAGGAGTAGAGTTAGTAGCACAAGCATCATTGACAATATGAGAGGAGCTAGAAGAAACTATAGACTTCACATGACTAGCTTGAAGTTCCTCATAAGACTTAGAGAGTTTGGTGAGCTCTACTTTGACACTCTTGTAGACAAGGTCAAGGTGCTCAAAATCCTCTTTAAGTTGATCATGAGCAACTTCAATCTCTTCTTTAGAAGATTCTAAGTCTCTAAGAGTTTCTAGAGCATCAAGAAGGTTACAATCAAGTTTTTCATTCTGTTCTTGCTCTTCGTGAAGTAAATCATTACACTTTCCAAAATGAGTGGTAAGATATTTAAACATCTCATAAGTGTTCTTATTAGCCCCACGAAGAGAATTACCAATTTCATATATTTCTTGACTCATATCCCTATCACATTCATCATCACTCTCATGAATATCATTACAAAGAGTAGATGATACCTCGGTATTACCTCTTACCATGAGGCACATGTGAACATCGGAGGTTGATGATGATTCTTTTGGAGAGGGAGTTTCTGTTGGAAATATGCCCTAGAGGCAATAATAAATAGGTTATTATTATATTTCCTTGTTCACGATAATCATTTATTATCCATGCTAGAATTGTATTGATAGGAAACTCAGATACATGTGTGGATACATAGACAACACCATGTCCCTAGTAAGCCTCTAGTTGACTAGCTCGTTGATCAATGGATGGTTACGGTTTCCTGACCATGGACATTGGATGTCGTTGATAACGGGATCACATCATTAGGAGAATGATGTGATGGACGAGACCCAATCCTAAGCCTAGCACAAGATCGTGTAGTTCGTTTGCTCAGAGCTTTTCTAATGTCAAGTATCATTTCCTTAGACCATGAGATTGTGCAACTCCCGGATACCGTAGGAATGCTTTGGGTGTACCAAACGTCACAACGTAACTGGGTGGCTATAAAGGTGCACTACAGGTATCTCCGAAAGTGTCTGTTGGGTTGGCACGAATCGAGACTAGGATTTGTCACTCCGTGTAAACGGAGAGGTATCTCTGGGCCCACTCGGTAGGACATCATCATGTGCACAATGTGACCAAGGAGTTGATCACGGGATGATGTGAGTTACGGAACGAGTAAAGAGACTTGCCGGTAACGAGATTGAACAAGGTATAGGGATACCGACGATCGAATCTCGGGCAAGTAACATATCGATAGACAAAGGGAATTGAATATGGGATTGATTGAATCCCCGACATCGTGGTTCATCCGATGAGATCATCGTGGAACATGTGGGAGCCAACATGGGTATCCAGATCCCGCTGTTGGTTATTGACCGGAGAACGTCTCGGTCATGTCTGCATGGTTCCCGAACCCGTAGGGTCTACACACTTAAGGTTCGATGACGCTAAGGTTATAGGGAAAGTATGTACGTGTTTACCGAATGTTGTTCGGAGTCCCGGATGAGATCCCGGACGTCACGAGGAGTTCCGGAATGGTCCGGAGGTAAAGATTTATATATGGGAAGTCCTGTTTTGGTCACCGGAAAAGTTTCGGGTGATATCGGTAGTGTACCGGGACCACCGGGAGGGTCCCGGGGGTCCACCAAGTGGGGCCACCAGCCCCAGGAGGCTGCGTGGGCCAAGTGTGGGAGGGGCCATCCCCAGGTGGGCTGGTGCGCCCCCCCACCAAGGCCCAAGGCGCATGGGAGAGTGGGAGGGGGCAAACCCTAGGTCCAAATGGCCTTAAGGCCCACCCTAGTGGCGCCCCCCCTCTCCTACCCTTGGCCGCCCCCCTAGATGGGATCTAGGGCTGGCCGCCAGCCCTTGGGGTGGAAACCCTAGAGGGGGCGCAGCCCCCTCCCTCCCTATATATAGTTGAGGTTTGGGGCTGCCCAAGATATGAGAACGTCTCTCTTTCGGCGCAACCCTACCCCTCTCCCTCTTCCTCCTCTCCCGCGGTGCTTGGCGAAGCCCTGCGGGATTGCCACGCTCCTCCACCACCACCACGCCGTCGTGCTGCTGCTGGACGGAGTCTTCCCAACCTCTCCCTCTCTCCTTGCTGGATCAAGGCGTGGGAGACGTCACCGGGCTGCACGTGTGTTGAACGCGGAGGCACCGTTCTTCGGTGCTTAGATCGGAATCAACCGCGATCTGAATCACTACGAGTACGACTCCCTCATCCGCGTT
Organism: Triticum aestivum; assembly: GCF_018294505.1. Lineage (NCBI taxonomy): Eukaryota > Viridiplantae > Streptophyta > Magnoliopsida > Poales > Poaceae > Triticum > Triticum aestivum. Next base: position 607,950,592 of record NC_057802.1, read on the forward strand.
CTTGCAACGCTTCCGCATCGCGATCTACAAGGGTATGTAGATCCACTCCCCTTCCCCTCGTTGCTAGAGTACTCCATAGATTGATCTTGGTGATGCGTAGAAAATTTTGAATTTCTGCTACGTTCCCCAACAGTGGCATCATGAGCTAGGTCTATGCGTAGTTTCTATGCACGAGTAGAACACAAAGTAGTGTGGGCGAAGATGTTGCCAATTCTTCTTGCCGCTACTAGTCTTATCTTGTTTCGGTGGCATTGTGGGATGAAGCGGCCCGGACCGACCTTACACGTACGCTTACGTGAGACAGGTTCCACCGACTGACATGCGCTAGTTGCATAAGGTGGCTAGCGGGTGTCTGTCTCTCCCACTTTAGTCGGAACGGATTCGATGAAAAGGGTCCTTATGAAGGGTAAATAGAAATTGGCATATCACGTTGTGGTCTTACGTAGGTAAGAAACGTTCTTGCTAGAAACCTATACAAGCCACGTAAAAAACTTGCAACAACAATTAGAGGACGTCTAACTTGTTTTTGCAGCATGTGCTATGTGATGTGATATGGCCAGAAGATATGATGAATGATATATGTGATGTATGAGATTGATCATATTCTTGTAATAGGGATCATGACTTGCATGTCGATGAGTATGACAACCGGCAGGAGCCATAGGAGTTGTCTTTATTTTTGTATGACCTGCGTGTCATTGAATAACGCCATGTAAATTACTTTACTTTATTGCTAAGCGCGTTAGCCATAGAAGTAGAAGTAATCGTTGGCATGACAACTTCATGAAGACACAATGATGGAGATCATGATGATGGAGATCATGGTGTCATGCCGGTGACAAAGATGATCATGGTGCCCCGAAGATGGAGATCAAAGGAGAAAAATGATATTGGCCATATCATGTCACTATTTGATTGCATGTGATGTTTATCATGTTATGCATCTTATTTGCTTAGAACGAAGGTAGTAAGTAAGATGATCCCTCACTAAAATTTCCAGAGACGTGTTTCCCCTAACTGTGCACCGTTGCGAAGGTTCGTTGTTTCGAAGCACCACGTGATGATCGGGTGTGATAGATTCTAACGTTCGAATACAACGGCTGTTGACGAGCCTAGCATGTACAGACATGGCCTCGGAACACATGCGAAACAGTTAGGTTGACTTGACGAGCCTAGCATGTATAGACATGGCCTCGGAACACAAGAGACCGAAAGGTCGAACATGAGTCGTATAGTAGATACGATCAACATGGAGATGTTCACCGATGATGACTAGTCCATCTCACGTGATTATCGAACACGGCCTAGTTTGACTCGGATCATGTATCACTTAGATGACTAGAGGGATGTCTATCTGAGTGGGAGTTCATAATCAGATGAACTTCATTATCATGAACATAGTCAAAAAGGTCTTTGCAAATTATGTCGTAGCTTGCGCTTTAGTTCTACTGGTTAAGATATGTTCCTAGAGAAAATTTAGTTGAAAGTTGATAGTAGCAATTATGCGGACTGAGTCCGTGAACTGAGGATTGTCCTCATTGCTGCACAGAAGGCTGATGTCCTTAATGCACCGCTCGGTGTGCTGAACTTTGAGCGTCGTCTGTAGATGTTACGAAACATCTGACATACACGTTTTGATGACTACGTGATAGTTCAGTGCGTATTGCTAACGGTTTAGAATTGTGGCACCAAAGACGGTTTTGAAACGTCGCAGAACATATGAGATGTTCCGAAGACTGAAATTGGGATTTCAGACTAGTGCCCACGTCAAGAGGTATGAGACCTCTGACAAGTTTCTTAAACCTGCAAACTAAGGTAGAAAAGCTCAATCGTTGAGCATGTGCTCAGATTGTCTGAGTACCACAATCGCTAGAATCGAGTGGGAGTTAGTCTCCCAGATGAGATAGTGATGGTTCTCCATAGTCACTGCCACCAAGCTAGTAGAGCTTCGTGATGAACTATAACATATCAAGGATAGTTATGATGATCCTTGAGCTATTCGCGATGTTTGACACCGTGAAAGTAGAAATCAAGAAGGAGCATCAATTGTTGATGGTTAGTAAAACCACTAGTTTCTAGAAGGGCAAGGGCAAAAGGGATACTTCATGAAACAGCAAATCGTTTGCTGCTCTAGTGAAGAATCCCAAGGTTGAACCCAAACCCGAGACTAAGTGCTTCTGTAATGAGAGGAACGGTCACTGAAGCAGTACTACCCTAGATACTTGGTAAATGAGAAGGCAGGCAAGGTCGACAGAAGTATATTGGATATACATTATATGAATGTGTATGTTACTAGTACTCCTAGCAGCACCAGGGTATTAGATACCGGTTCGGTTGCTAAGTGTTAGTAACTCGAAATAAAAGCTGCGGAATAAATGGAGACTGGCTAAAGGTGAGATGACGATATGTGTTGGAAGTGTTTCCAAGGTTGATGTGATCAAGCATCGCATGCTCCCTCTACCATCGAGATTTGGTGTTTGCGTTGAGCATGGTTGGATTATGTTTATCGCAATACGGTTATTCATTTAAGGAGAATAATGGTTACTCTGTTTATTTGAATAATACCTTCAATGGTCTTGCACCTAAAATGAATCTCGATCGTAGTGATACACATGTTCGTGCCAAAAGATATAAAATAGTAATGATAGTTCCACATACTTGTGGCACTGCCATTTGAGTCATATTGGTATAGAACGCATGAAGAAGCTCCATGTAGATGGATCTTTGGACTCAGTCGTTTTTTAAAAGATTGAGACATGCGAACCATGTCTATTGGTATATATGCATGAAGAAACTCCATGCAGATGGATCGTTTGGACTCACTTGATTTTGAATCACTTGAGACATGCAAATCATACCACATGGGCAAGATGACTGAAAGGCCTCGTTTTCAGTAAGATGGAACAAGAGAGCAACTTGTTGGAAGTAATACATTTTGATGTATGCAGTCCAATGAGTGCTGAGGCATGCACTGGATATCGTTATGTTCTTACTTCACAGATGATTTGAGTAGATGCTGAGTGTATTTACTTGATAAAACACAAGTCTGAATTATTGAAAGGTTCAAGTAATTTCAGAGTGAAGTTGAAGATCGTCGTGACAAGAGGATAAAATGTCTGTGATATGATCATAGAGATGAGTATCTGAGTTACGAGTTTGGCACACAATTAAGACATTGTGGAAAGTGTTTCACAATTAATACCGCCTGGAACACCATAGTGTGATGGTGTGTCCGAACATCATAACTGCATCCTATTGGATATGGTGCATACCATGATGTCTCTTATCGAATTACCACTATCGTTTATGGGTTAGGCATTAGAGATAACCGCATTCACTTTAAAAGGGGCACCACGCAATTCCGTTGAGACGACACCGTTTAGAGAAACCTAAGTTGTCGTTTCTTAAAAGTTTGGGGCTGCGATGCTTGTGTGAAAAAGTTTCAGGCTGATAAGCTCGAACCCAAAGCGGATATATGCATCTTCATAGAATACCCAAATCAGTTGGGTGTACCTCCTATTTCAGATCTGGAAGCAAAAGTAATTGCTTCTAGAAACGAGTCCTTTCTCGAGGAAAAGTTTCTCTCGAAAGAATTGAGTGGGAGGATTGTGGAGACTTGATAAGGTTATTGAACCGTCACTTCAACTAGTGTGTAGCAGGGCACAGGAAGTTGTTCCTGTGGCACCTACACCAATTGAAGTGGAAGCTTATGATAGTGATCATGAAACTTCGGATCAAGTCACTACCAAACCTCATAGGACGACGAGGATGCGTGCTACTTCAGAGTGGTACGTGATCCTGTCTGAGATATCATGTTGTTGGACAATACTGAACCTACGAGCTATGGAGAAGCGATGGTGGGCCCATATTCCGACAAATGGTTAGAAGCCATGAAATCCGAGATAAATGGATCTTTGAGAAGAAGACGACGTGGACGGTAATGTTACCGTCTATGAAGCTCGACTTGTGGCAAAGAGTATTTCCACAAGTTCAAGGAGTTGACTACGATGAGATTTTCTCATCCGTAGCGATGCTTAAGTCCGTCTGAATCATGTTAGCATTAGCTGCATTTATGAAATCTGGCAGATGGATGTCAAAACAAGTTTCCTTACCAGTTTTCGTAAGGAAAGGTTGTATGTGATACAATCAGAAAGGTTTTGTCCATCCTAAGGATGCTAAAAGGTATGCTAGCTCCAGCGATCCTTCCATGGATTAGAGCAAGCATCTCGGAGTCAGAATATACGCTTTGATGGAGTGATCAAAGTTTTTGGGTTTATACAAAGTTTGTTAGAAACTTGTATTTACAATAAAGTGAGTGGGAGCGCTACAACATTTCTGATAAGTATATGTGAATGACATATTCTTGATCCGAAATGATGTAAAATTTCTGGAAAGCATAAAGGGTTGTTTGAAAGGAGTTTTTCAAAGGAAGACCAGGATAAAGCTGCTTACATATTGGGCATCAAGATCTATAGAGATAGATCAAGACGCCCGATGATACTTTCAAAGAACGCACACCTTGACATGATTTTGAAAGAGTTCAAAATAGATCAGCAAAGAAGGAGTTCTTGGCTGTGTTACAAGGTGTGAGTATTGAGTAAGACTCAAGACCTAACCACAGCAGAAGAGAGAGAAAGGACGAAGGTCGTCCCCTATGCTTCAGACGTAGGCTCTACAGTATGCTATGATGTGTACCACACATGAAGTGTGCCTTGCCATGAGTTGGTGAAGGGGTACAATAGTGATCCGGGAATGGATCACATGACAGCGGTCGAACTTATCCTTAGTATCTAGTGGACTAAGGAATTTTCTCGATTATGGAGGTGAAAAGGAGTTCGTCGTAAAGGGTTACGTCGATGCGAACTTTGACACTAATCCGGATGGCTCTGAGTAGTAAACCGGATTCGTATAGTAGAGCAATTATTTGAAATGGCTCCAAATAGCGCGTGGTAGCATCCACAAGATGACATAGATATTCGTAAAGCACACACGGATCTGAAAGGTTCAGACCCGTTGACTAATAACCTCTCTCACAAGCATAACATGATCAAACCAGAACTCATTGAGTGTTAATCACATAGAGATGTGAACTAGATTGTTGACTCTAGTAAACTCTTTGGATGTTGGTCACATGGTGATGTGACCTATGAGTGTTAATCACATGGTGATGTGGACTAGATTATTGACTCTAGTGCAAGTGGGAGACTGTTGGAAATATGCCCTAGAGGTAATAATAAATAGGTTATTATTATATTTCCTTGTTAACGATAATCGTTTATTATCCATGCTAGAATTGTATTGATAGGAAACTCAGATACATGTGTGGATACATAGACAACACCATGTCCCTAGTAAGCCTCTAGTTGACTAGCTCGTTGATCAATGGATGGTTACGGTTTCCTGACCATAGACATTGGATGTCGTTGATAACGGGATCACATCATTAGGAGAATGATGTGATGGACGAGACCCAATCCTAAGCCTAGAACAAGATCGTGTAGTTCGTTTGCTCAGAGCTTTTCTAATGTCAAGTATCAGTTCCTTAGACCATGAGATTGTGCAACTCCCGGATACCGTAGGAATGCTTTGGGTGTACCAAACGTCACAACGTAACTGGGTGGCTATAAAGGTGCACTACAGGTATCTCCGAAAGTGTCTGTTGGGTTGGCACGAATCGAGACTGGGATTTGTCACTCCGTGTAAACGGAGAGGTATCTCTGGGCCCACTCGGTAGGACATCATCATGTGCACAATGTGACCAAAGAGTTGATCACGGGATGATGTGAGTTACGGAACGAGTAAAGAGACTTGCCGGTAACGAGATTGAACAAGGTATAGGGATACCGACGATCGAATCTCGGGCAAGTAACATATCGATAGACAAAGGGAATTGAATATGGGATTGATTGAATCCCCGACATCGTGGTTCATCCGATGAGATCATCGTGGAACATGTGGGAGCCAACATGGGTATCCAGATCCCGCTGTTGGTTATTGACCGGAGAACGTCTCGGTCATGTCTGCATGGTTCCCGAACCCGTAGGGTCTACACACTTAAGGTTCGATGACGCTAGGGTTATAGGGAAAGTATGTACGTGGTTACCGAATGTTGTTCGGAGTCCCGGATGAGATCCCGGACGTCACGAGGAGTTCCGGAATGGTCCGGAGGTAAAGATTTATATATGGGAAGTCCTGTTTTGGTCACCGGAAAAGTTTCGGGTGATATCGGTAGTGTACCGGGACCACCGGGAGGGTCCCGGGGGTCCACCAAGTGGGGCCACCAGCCCCAGGAGGCTGCGTGGGCCAAGTGTGGGAGGGGACCAGCCCCAGGTGGGCTGGTGCGCCCCCCCACCAAGGCCCAAGGCGCATGGGAGAGTGGGAGGGGGCAAACCCTAGGTCCAGATGGGCCTTAAGGCCCACCCTAGTGGCGCCCCCCTCTCCTCCCCTTGGCCGCCCCCCTAGATGGGATCTAGGGCTGGCCGCCAGCCCTTGGGGTGGAAACCCTAGAGGGGGCGCAGCCCCCTCCCCCCCTATATATAGTTGAGGTTTGGGGCTGCCCAAGATATGAGAACGTCTCTCTTTCGGCGCAACCCTACCCCTCTCCCTCCTCCTCCTCTCCCGCGGTGCTTGGCGAAGCCCTGCGGGATTGCCACGCTCCTCCACCACCACCACGCCGTCGTGCTGCTGCTGGACGGAGTCTTCCCAACCTCTCCCTCTCTCCTTGCTGGATCAAGGCGTGGGAGACGTCACCGGGCTGCACGTGTGTTGAACGCGGAGGCACCGTTCTTCGGTGCTTAGATCGGAATCAACCGCGATCTGAATCGCTACGAGTACGACTCCCTCATCCGCGTTCTTGCAACGCTTCCGCATCGCGATCTACAAGGGTATGTAGATCCACTCCCCTTCCCCTCGTTGCTAGAGTACTCCATAGATTGATCTTGGTGATGCGTAGAAAATTTTGAATTTCTGCTACGTTCCCCAACAGTTTCTTTATCATCCGGAGTAGGATGTCTATGTCTATCCTCTTGACACTCATAGCATTTCCTCTCCAACGAGGTGATGTCCTTCTTTGCTCCTCTAGAAATTTCCTCAATAATGGTGTGTGCACTATTTTCTCTTGTTTCCTCTACATGGTTAGTCAAACAACAACTAGAGGAAATAGAAGCATAGAGATCATGGAAACAAGGAGTATCAAGCATATCATCACAAAAGGTATTCAAGGAATCTCCAAATGATATGCATGGACTGTCAACACAAGAATGTAAGTCATTTTTGCTAGATATGCTCAAGTCCATAGAATCTACAACACTAGCATGTATACATGAAAGATAATCAATGTTTAGCACAACATCATCATCACAAATAATATTTCCACTCACCATGTCATTACCTTGGGACATGCCATATGATGGTGAGGTGGAAGAAGTAGAAATGTCCAAGCACATGGATGAAGAAGCAATATGGAGTTCTTCATGATTTGAAGATGTGGATAACTCCTCAATTGACTCCTCCGACATATGATGAATGTCAACAAGATTGGACCCACCATATATTTCTTCAAGTTTGGTCCACATATCATGAGCCGTCACACAAGTCATGATTGACTCAAACACTTCGAGGGATACAGACCGGATTATGGCATTCTTAGCACCATACCCACAAAGCATATCATCATTTTCCTCATTAGTTGGAAAAAGGTCATCCTTCCACGGAGAAGCCCCTACAAGAACAATTTGCACAAAATTTGGACCCATGGTCCGGAAATGACAAAGCATGCGAATTTTGCACAAGTGATAGTTTGTTCCACTAAAACAAAAGTGATAGTCGACATCTTTACTCTCTAGGCGGTGAAGCCTACCAAGGAGAGACCAAAGCTCTGATACCAATTGAAATGATCTAGATGACGACTAGAGGGGGGGTGAATAGGCGTTTTAAAGCTTTTACGGATTTGGCTTTATCCTAATGCGGAATTAAACTAACGGATACTTTTCATGCACAAATCCTAAATATGCTAGGCTCAACTAAGTGCGCCAACAACCTATGCTAAACAAGATAGGCACTAAAGGAAACTAGCAAGCACAAACTATATCACAATATAAGGAAATATAGGAACTACTAAGCAATTCAACTAGCACAAGATATATCAATATGAGCAAGTATGAATTGCGGAAAGTAAAGGGTGTGGGTATGAGATAACCACAAGTGAGTTGAAGACGCGGATTTATCCCGAAGTTCACACTCGTGAGAGTGCTAATCTCCGTTAGAGCGGTGCCACAGCCAAAGCTCCGGGGCGTCACCAAGTGACTCACCGTATTCTCCCTTCCGAGTCACCCCCAACGGATGAGCCTCGGTTCACTCGGGGTTGGTCTTCAAGGCGACCACCACACCTTTACAAACTTCTCCGGAGCACACCACAACCACGGAAGCTTCCGAAGGAACTTGACCACCTAGGCCACTTCAACACCCTGCCCGGAGCACACCACAAAAGGAAGCTTCCGGGGGAACCTTGGCCACATAGGCCTCTTCACAATCTTCTCAATGTATCACCAAACCGTCTAGGAGGCGAAGCCTCCAAGAGTAATAAACTCACGGGCTCTCACTCGAACAAATTGATGCGGGGAGCTCAAACCAATGCAACAAATGCAATGCAAGGTCAAGCAACAAATGCTCAACTCACTCTCTCAATCTCACAAGATGCAACTCAAGAAAGTAGGAGATTGAAGAGAGGGGATGCAATGGAGGAAATCAACAAATGACTCCAAGATCCATCCACAAATCCCCCTTCACTTAGAGGGGAGATAGGGGTTTGGGAGAGGTGGTAAGAGGCTCAAAATGATGTTTAGAATGTGAACCAACAGCCCCCTAACCGGTGGGGAGGAAGGGCTCTTTTATAGCCAACTTCCAAAACTAGTCGTTGGGGCTCCAACGGACGCTTCCTGGACACCCCGTGCCCACGGGGGTTTAGACCCCGTGCCCACGGGATCCCATGCGCACGGTACAAGCCCGTGTGCATGGGGCCCCGTGCCCACGGGTGTCAAAAACCCCGTGCCCACGGGGTACTGAGGACAGCCTGCAGCAGCCCACTAAAACATGCATAACTATGGCATACGAACTCCGAATTCGATGATCTTGGGATCGTTTTCAAGCTATGGAAAAGCCCAAGGTCCTCACATAGAGAACCACCCAAGATCAACAAGAAATAATGATGCAACTAATGCAAAGGTTTGAGCTCTCTACATGCAAGGTGATCAAGCTACATGCCCGAGAGTCCCTCTTGATAGTACGGCTATCAAACCTACTATCCGGTGTTCCACCAAGCAATATGATACCAGCAAAACTAGGAAATCCTAGCTAAGTTATACCTTTGCATTGCATATTCAACTTGAGCTTGGTGATGACTCCAATGCTTGTCTCAAGTTGGAATCCCTTTCTTGTCCACAACCACTTGGTGAAGATGCTCGAATTGCTTCCTCATATTGCAATGAGGGAAGCCTTAACTTAAGCCCGTCTTCACATGAGCATTATCATGATGTGGACCGCAAGCTTCAAAGCATATAACCTCCAGCGTCTCATCTTGCACTTGGACTCCTCGAACCCGATGACCATCACCACTTGATGTCATCCACACATAGGCTACTTGAGATCTTTCCTTTTGATGCAAGCCCATGAGAAACACCTAACCCACATAGACATAACAAACACATAGCATGGGTTAGGTAACAAAGAACAATTCACAATTACTTACCATACCACTGGATCACTTGATCCCACGTGGTACAATGTTTGCGCTTTGAGAGTTGACCATCTAGATATAATCTTCGAGCTTCATCTTGGTCAACCAACATCTTTACTCCAAGCTCCATCTTGGTTTCTTGAAAGCCGCAATGAACTCTTCATTTCCCTTCATTGCTTCAAGACAATATCACCAAAGACTCTTTCATGACCGTATCAAGTTCCACTATGAATATCATCTTGGTCACCACTTGCCCTTCTAAAAAATCCATCACAATCTCTTGAGAGGCATAATGAATTCTTCACTCTAGTTGCTTGCTTCAAGACTTGATCAACTTAAACCCACATGAGCTCACCATGATCTTGTCTTGACACCATAACTTGAATTCTTCTCTTTGATTATTCTCTCAAGCCCTTGATCCTTAAAAGCCCAAATATGCCAGTCTTTGAGACCCTCTAATGAACTCCACCATGAACATAACTAGATTATGCATAGAAATCAATCTTGATGGATTCAATAGAAGTACTCGAAGACCAACTTGAAACCTCACTGGATATGGGATCTCGAGAGCCAACACCTAGGCCTCGTGATCACGGGGTATCCAGGGAGTTGACACTCGACCCCGTGCGCACGGTACAAGCCCGTGTGCATGGGGTATCCAGAGAAGGATACCATGAGGACTTCTTTAGATTCTTTGATGGCAGACTTCACAAAACAACCCAACGCACTTCAAGCATCACTATGGAACATATCTTCATATAAGATTCAACGCACTTGATGCTCCATAGGAATTGTCACTTAACTCCAAAGCATAGAGCAAATATATCTTCATATATATGGACTTCATCCTTGATTCCATCCAATATCCTTGAGGAACTATCTTACCATCCAATATCCTTGAGGCACCATCTATGGACAAAACCTTCAAATATATCTCATTGAGAAACATTAGTCCACAGAGATTGTCATTTAATTACCAAAACCACACTTAGGGGCTACATGCCCTTTCACTCCAATATCTGAACAATACCGGGGAGGGTGATATGATATTCGATTGAGATGACCGAATTGATGAAGTGCAGAACTATGATGATGATCTTGAAATAGCAAATACCGGCGAGGTACATTGTCGGTGTGAAACGACACCTATGGGATCAAGGGGATCCCTTCTACAGTTGCGGGGCGCTGGAGTGGTGAGGAGAGCAGGATCAACAGCCAATGCAAACACTCGGTCGTTTACCCAGGTTCGGGCCGCAGAGATGCGTAATACCCTAGTCCTGCTTTGGTGGTTGTATATCTATGTTCTTGAGGAGCTCGAACTAGCTACAGGGAGCGTAACTTGTCCCAGAGTCCGAATCCTTCTCCTGGATGCCTTGGGTCTCCTTTTATAGGCAAAGCGATCGCCACAGTGGAACTAGGAGGTGGCATCGAAGTACTGTGGCTAAGCTTATCGCTAGCCATTACGGGACAAAGCGCATTTAATGCGCTGCTTAGGTGTCCCCTTGCCTTATTGGGGACGGGGGCGAGGCCCGTCCCGTCCGTCGCCGCTCCTCCTCGCTTCGACACACGCCTCGGCCAGTGATGCATGCGGCGCCATGTAGGCAGGCAAGCAGCTGAGGTGGCGCAGTGGTGGAGCTTTCACGAAGATTTGCATACCACCACATAAGCACGTGATGAGTTGGCGAAGGAGCCCTTCGTCGACACGCAGGTGCCTGCCCAGCTGGTGGGCTGGCAGCTTCATGGGGTTGGTGGAAAAAGCTTGTCGGACGCGGGCCTGGCTGCGGCCTCGCGGATGCCCTCGGCAAGGGCCTTGCCGGAGCCCCGGCAAGGGTCTTGCCGTGGCGCTGCGATCGTCCCCGGCAAGGACCTTGCCGGGGGTCTTGTGGGCTTCCTCGGCAAGAATCTTGTCGAGGCTCGTCGTCTTCTACTCTTCTATTAAAGAGTATTGCTCCTGTCTTCACAAAGATCTGCATGCCACCATGGAGGTGCCTCCCGAACCCTGGCCCAACGCAGTTGATGGCGTTTGGAAACCGTAGGCTCAAAGGTGGCTCACTTCATTGGTGTTAGGGCGAGCTGCCCCGGCAAGAGTCTTGCCGGGGCCGCGGAGGCCGCCCCGGCAAGGACCTTGCCGGGGGAACCTGCTTCGTCCCTCTGCTCTCTGTGGCCTTGGTCTTGGCGTTGCCTTGCTTTGTCTTGTTTATGGGCTTACCTCAGTTCACCTCCCTTGCCTTGCCAAGTATGGCCGCGGCACGTGGCTCCGACTGCCCGTGCATAAGTAAAGGGGTCAAAGGGAGAGCCCCTACTTTTGTACACCGACAGGAGCCCCCGGGCCTGGGCCATACATAAGCGCGACACGTTGTTGGGCCAGGCCCAAAAATGGTGCGCGGGTAGGCGGTGCGGTTTCTACCGCGGTAACTTTCCATCTGCTGCGCTTCCCCATGATTCGCACGCGACGTGGGGGTCGTGCGTGACGTGGGGGTCATGCGTGGGGTGGTTCCCGCATGCATGCGTCACGTCGCAGTAAATGGGAAAGGAGGCGGCCCGCGTCGTCAAGGCGCCCATCCCCCATAATTACGGGGTTGGGGAAAGGTCGTTTCACCCGTCCCCTCGATTCTGCACGTTCGCCACGTGTCCGCCATGCGCCCGAAGCGTTAGGCGGTGGAGGTGGGAAACTGGGCCGTTGCTGGTTGGAGCAGCGGGTCGGTCCCGATTCCCTGCGCCCTTGGTGGCTTGGATTGGCCGAGCGGGGCGGCTGAGCCCCGATCCTACCCCTTTATAAGGAGAGGGAGGGGGCGATGGCGTTCCACACTCTTCCATCTCTGTCTTCCTTCACTTCTGCTTCTTCCCCTTGCCTGCCATGGAAAAAGGGAACCCCGGCCCTTCGACGATGGCAGCGAGGGTCGCCGCTCGACAGCACGTTCCTCCTTCCCAAGAGCCCGTGGTGGCTGAGCCGAACATGAGGGGAACGGGAAGGGGGCGAGGCCGAGGTCGTCGTGGCGCTCGGGGGAGAGGAGGACGGGGCGGCGCACCGGCCTCGCCTCCGCCAGCGGCCCCTCCTCCGGTGGAGGGCCACGTCGGGGATAATCCCCACGAGTTCTTCGTCAGGCTGCACCACTCGCCCCACCGTCGTCTCCGCCTCCCGACTCCGTTTGCGCAGGAAATGGAAGTGAATCCACCGCAGGTGCTGCGACTACGCATGAGGGGTTGCGGGAACAGCGGTACATGGGCCGACGTCGAGTTCCCCGCCCCTCATGTCATGTACCTTCACCGAGGGTGGAAAACCTTTGCTCGCATCCACAGCCTGACGGAGGGGCTTACTCTCCATTTAAAGTTAATGGAGGGTGCCCTCCTCCTCGTCAAGGTCTTCGGGCACTTCGGGACTCACGCAAGGTGCTGCGTGGAGAGCTCCTCCGATGGCGAAGACTCTTCCTCAAGCGAGAGCGACGAGGAGGACAGCGGCAGCGACGACGAGGGTAGCGGGCGGCAGGATGACGGGTCCGACTAGGCGCCGGGCGCGTCGCGCCTGGGCGGGTGCGGTAGCAGCAACATCTGCACCTGGCCGCTCCTCCGGCAGAGATTGCCAGGGGAGGGGCCAGCTCCTTGAACTTCTCCGGGCTGTCTCCTTGGGCGGCTGGTGTTGGGAGGCTGCAGAAGAGGAAGAGGGAGGGCGGCGAGGCCGCCAAGTCGTAGTACATGGGCACCGACGCCTTCGTAGTGTATTGCCGGTCCTGCCGCCTCGTCTTCGAACTCTTCCTCCGGCGCCGTCATCACCGGCCAGCCTTCGGGCGGCCACCGAGAGGTTCTCTTGGTGCTTTCTGGCGCCCGTAGCTTGCATAGGCGCTCCTTTTGCCCCTTTTAGCCTCCTTGACCTGCCTCCTGAGGAGAGGGACAAGAAAGGGATCACGGGCATCTTATCTTTTTTTAACTTGTAAGCCTGCGGGCATTAGTAGAATTTAAGACTTGTAATCCCCCTTGTTCATGTTTTTCATTCCGTATGAACTGTACCTGTATGGGATGTTTTTAATGAAAAGGGATGTTTGCCGGGTTCTTCGTCCGCGGGTAAAACCCACGACAAGGAACGGATCCTTGTCACCATTTAATGGTAAACGTTTTACACCCGGCAACAGGCCTTGCCGTCCCTCCACTTCGCTTGACCGTTCTCGCGCTTTTGGCGGAGGCAGGGCGAAATGGGCTTAGGCTCCTCGTTCTTTTTCTGGCCGCCGCGGCTACAACCAAATCTGAACCCAGAAAATAAACCTTGGGTGTAGGAAAAAGGGAGCACACCAGTCTTAGAAATAAGACGAGGTTTCACATATCCCAGTTCCATACCGAAATGCATGATGGAGGATAAAAGACTTATCTGGATCTGCAGCCCCTGGCAACCTTTAGCTTGCCGTGGTTGGATCCTTGTGCTTGCAGCCCCCGGTAACTTTGGTTTGCCGGGGCCAGGACGTCGGTCCGTTCTCCTTCTTCCAAGTAGCTCGGCAAAAGTACTCATGTGCCCTGCGAACCAAAGAGGATAGGAAAGAACAAAGAGACGCGCACTCGACCTCTAAGCTAGGGGTTAGCCGCTGCTAAGCACTATCAACCCTAACTGAGGAAGAGACTCGACCTAGCATGCATGCTATAACTTAGGGCGCCAGCGCTTCATTTATTTTTGCTCAGGGTCTGCGCTGGCTTTGTACAAAGGGTTACATGCCTGTCCGGCAAGGCTTGTACAAAAGGGTGGCTTGCCGGGAGGCCCGGCAAGCCGCGCCTTATGGGTAAAACTTGCGAAGATGCTCAATGTTCTAGGAGTTACTCACTGGAATGGCATCTTCGGTCTCCAGGCGGACTGCGCCAGGCCTGGTGACTCGTGTTACCCGATAAGGGCCCTCCCACTTCGGCGTCAACTTGTTGGAATTCTTGGCCGACTGAACGTGCCGAAGAACAAGGCCGCCTTCCTCAAAGCTCCAGGCATGAATCTTGCGGCTATGATAGCGGCGCAAGGCTTGCTGGTAGCGTGCTGCTCTCACAGCCGCCCGGAGACGATCTTCCTCAAGGAACGTTGCAAATCATAAGCGAGCACTCAAGTTGACCCATATATGAGTTCCGTGGGGAGAACTGCTTCTGCCCCGTAGACCAGGGCAAATGGTGTCTGGCCGGTGGCTCGATTTGGCGTCATCCTGATCGACCAAAGAACCATCGGCAACTCATCAATCCAGCGCCTCCCACTCTTGTGTAGTCTATCAAAAGTCTTCATTCTTAAGCCTCGCAGAACTTCAGCATTTGCTCTCTCTGCTTGGCCGTTGCTCCGTGGATGTGCCACGGAAGCAAAACAGACCTTGCTACCGAGATCTTCAATGTACTGCATGAAGGCGTGGCTTGTGAACTGTGTGCCATTGTCGGTGATAATCCTGTTGGGTACACCGAAACGGCAAACTAGTCCTTTGAAGAACTTGATGACTGACTGCGCTGTCACCTTCCTCACCGCTTCCACTTCTGGCCACTTTGTGAACTTGTCGATTGCAACGTACAAGTACTCAAAGCCCCCGATGGCACGAGGGAAAGGGCCCAATATGTCGAGCCCCTAGACCGAGAAGGGCCAGGAGAGAGGAATGGTTTGAAGGGCTTGCGCTGGTTGATGAAGCTTCTTTGACTGGAACTGGCACGCTTCACACTTGGTTACTAGTGCCGTCGCATCCTGGAGGGCAGTGGGCCAGAAGAAACCTTGCCGGAAAGCCTTGCCGGCAAGGGCCCTTGACCCTATGTGGGAGCCACATATACCTCCATGTATCTCTGCCAGCAGCTCCAGTCCTTCCTCCCGGGAGATGCACTTCAACTTCACCCCATTCGGCCTTCTTCTATACAAGACGTCGTCCACGAATTGGTACAGAGTAGACCGGCGGGCTACTCTTTCTGCCTCTTCCTGCTCCTCAGGAAGTTCTCCTGTCTGGAGGAATCGGACGGTGTGCTGCGCCCATGCTGGAGCCTGTGGCTCGACGGCGAGGACTAAAGGCATCTCTTCTGCCATGGGAGCGAATATCTCTACGGTCATGGCCTGGGGCCCTGCCGGAGTCGGTCACCCCGTGGAAGGATCGGCGTCCACGGTAACATCTTTGCCAGCGGTTCCAGGGAGCTCGGTGGGGAAGTACTTGCCGGGGCCTATCTTCCTTCGCTTGTTCATCCCAGTTGATGGTTCGACGGATGGTTGAGTCAACTGAAGCACAAAAGTACCTGGTTCCACAGGTAGCTTGAGGGCAGCACGCTTTGACAGGTAGTCGGCAATGTCATTCTCCGCCCTGGGTACATGTTCCGCTTGGATACCGTCAAAGCGCTCCTCCAGTTTCCTCACTTCATCCACGTAAGCCTCCATCAACAGACTTTGGTAATCTTTGTTGATCTGCCTGACGACGAGCTGCGAATCGCCCCTGACGATGAGCTTTCTGAACCCGAGGTCTGCCGCGATCCTGAGACCAGCAAGCAAACCCTCGTACTCGGCGGTGTTGTTAGTTGACATCTCTCGGGGAAAGTGCATTTGGATAACATACTTGAGGTGCTCTCCGATGGGCGCAACAAGCAGTACGCTAGCACCGGCGCCTTGCAGCGAAAATGTTGGAAATATGCCCTAGAGGCAATAATAAATAGGTTATTATTATATTTCCTTGTTCATGATAATCGTTTATTATCCATGCTAGAATTGTATTGATAGGAAACTCAGATACATGTGTGGATACATAGACAACACCATGTCCCTAGTAAGCCTCTAGTTGACTAGCTCGTTGATCAATAGATGGTTACGGTTTCCTGACCATGGACATTGGATGTCGTTGATAACGGGATCACATCATTAGGAGAATGATGTGATGGACAAGACCCAATCCTAAGCCTAGCACAAGATCGTGTAGTTCGTTTGCTCAGAGCTTTTCTAATGTCAAGTATCATTTCCTTAGACCATGAGATTGTGCAACTCCCGGATACCGTAGGAATGCTTTGGGTGCACCAAACGTCACAACGTAACTGGGTGGCTATAAAGGTGCACTACAGGTATCTCCGAAAGTGTCTGTTGGGTTGGCACGAATCAAGACTGGGATTTGTCACTCCGTGTAAACGGAGAGGTATCTCTGGGCCCACTCGGTAGGACATCATCATAATGTGCACAATGTGACCAAGGAGTTGATCACGGGATGATGTGAGTTACGGAACGAGTAAAGAGACTTGCCGGTAACGAGATTGAACAAGGTATAGGGATACCGACGATCGAATCTCGGGCAAGTAACATATCGATAGACAAAGGGAATTGTATACGGGATTGATTGAATCCTCAACATCGTGGTTCATCCGATGAGATCATCGTGGAACATGTGGGAGCCAACATGGGTATCCAGATCAGGCTGTTGGTTATTGGCCGGAGAACGTCTCGGTCATGTCTGCATGTCTCCCGAACCCGTAGGGTCTACACACTTAAGGTTCGGTGACGCTAGGGTTGTAGAGATATTAGTAGGCGGTAACCCGAAAGTTGTTCGGAGTCCCGGATGAGATCCCGGACGTCATGAGGAGTTCTGGAATGGTCCGGAGGTAAAGATTTATATATGGGAAGTCTTATTTTGGTCGCCGAAAAAGTTTCGCACTTTATCGGTATTGTACCGGGAGTGCCGAAAGGGGTCCGGGGGTCCACCAAGGGGGTCCACCGGCCCTGGGGGCCACATGGGCTGTAGGGGGTGCGCCTTGGCCTATATGGGCCAAGGGCACCAGCCCCAACAGGCCCATGCGCCAAGAGATAAGGAAAAGGGAGAGTCCTAAAGGGGGAAGGCACCTCCGAGGTGCCTTGCGGGGGAAGGACTCCTCCCTGGCCGCACCCTTCCTTGGAGGAAGGGCCAAGGCTGCGCCCCCCCTCTCCCTTGGCCCTATATATAGTGTGGGGAGGGAGGGCAGCAATACCTAAGCCCTGGCGCCTCCCTCTCCCTCCCGTGACACCTCTTCCTCCCCGCTTGCGCTTGGCGAAGCCCTGCCGGGATCCCGCTACTTCCACCACCACGCCGTCGTGCTGCTGGATCTCCATCAACCTCTCCTCCTCCCTTGCTGGATCAAGAAGGAGGAGACGTCGCTGCTCCGTACGTGTGTTGAACGCGGAGGTGCCGCCGTTCGGCGCTAGGATCATCGGTGATTTGGATCACGACGAGTACGACTCCATCAACCCCGTTCTCTTGAACGCTTCCGCTCGCGATCTACAAGGGTATGTAGATGCACTCCCCTTCCCCTCGTTGCTAGATTACTCCATAGATTGATCTTGGTGATGCGTAGAAAATTTTGAATTTCTGCTACATTCCCCAACAGTGGCATCATGAGCTAGGTCTATGCGTAGTTTCTATGCACGAGTAGAACACAAAGTAGTTGTGGGCGTCGATGTTGCCAATTCTTCTTGCCGCTACTAGTCTTATCTTGTTTCGGCGGCATTGTGGGATGAAGCGGCCCGGACCGACCTTACACGTACTCTTACGTGAGACAGGTTCCACCGATTGACATGCACTAGTTGCATAAGGTGGCTAGCGGGTGTCTGTCTCTCCCACTTTAGTCGGAACGGATTCGATGAAAAGGGTCCCTATGAAGGGTAAATAGAAATTGGCATATCACGTTGTGGTTTTACGTAGGTAAGAAACGTTCTTGCTAGAAACCTATACAAGCCACGTAAAAAACTTGCAACAACAATTAGAGGACGTCTAACTTGTTTTTGCAGCATGTGCTATGTGATGTGATATGGCCAGAAGATGTGATGAAAGATATATGTGATGTATGAGATTGATCATATTCTTGTAATAGGAATCACGACTTGCATGTCGATGAGTATGACAACCGGCAGGAGCCATAGGATTTGTCTTTATTTTTTGTATGACCCGCGTGTCATTGAATAACGCCATGTAAATTACTTTACTTTATTGCTAAGCGCGTTAGCCATAGAAGTAGAAGTAATCATTGGCGTGACAACTTCATGAAGACACAATGATGGAGATCATGGTGTCATGCCGGTGACAAAGATGATCATGGTGCCCCGAAGATGGAGATCAAAGGAGCAAAATGATATTGGCCATATCATGTCACTATTTGATTGCATGTGATGTTTATCATGTTTACATCTTATTTGCTTAGAAAGACGGTATCATAAATAAGATGATCCCTCACTAAAATTTCAAGAGACGTGTTCCCCCTAACTGTGCACCGTTGCGAAGGTTCGTTGTTTCGAAGCACCACGTGATGATCGGGTGTGATAGATTCTAACGTTCGAATACAACGGGTGTTGACGAGCCTAGCATGTACAGACATGGCCTCGGAACACATGCAAAACACTTAGGTTGACTTGACGAGCCTAGCATGTACAGACATGGCCTCGGAACACAAGAGACCGAAAGGTCGAACATGAGTCGTATAGTAGATACGATCAACATGGAGATGTTCACCGATGATGACTAGTCCGTCTCACGTGATGATCGGACACAGCCTAGTTTGACTCGGATCATGTATCACTTAGATGACTAGAGGGATGTCTATCTGAGTGGGAGTTCACTAAATAATCAGATGAACTTCATTATCATGAACATAGTCAAAAGGTCTTTGCAAATTTTGTCATAACTTGCGCTTTAGTTCTACTGGTTAAGATATGTTCCTAGAGAAAATTTAGTTGAAAGTTGGTAGTAGCAATTATGCGGACTGGGTCCGTAAACTGAGGATTGTCCTCATTGCTGCACAGAAGGCTTATGTCCTCAATGCACCGCTCGATGTGCTGAACCTCAGCGTCGTCTGTAGATGTTGTGAAACATCTGACATACACGTTTTGATGACTACGTGATAGTTCAGTGCGTAATGCTAATGGTTTAGAATTGTGGCACCAAAGACGTTTTTGAAACGCCGCAGAACATATGAGATGTTCCGAAGACTGAAATTGGGATTTCGGACTAGTGCCCACGTCAAGAGGTATGAGACCTCTGACAAGTTTCTTAAGCCTGCAAACTAAGGGAGAAAAGCTCAATCGTTGAGCATGTGCTCAGATTGTCCGAGTACCACAATCGCTTGAATCGAGTGGGAGTTAATCTCCCAGATGAGATAGTGATAGTTCTCCATAGTCACTGCCACCAAGCTAGTAGAGCTTCGTGATGAACTATAACATATCAGGGATAGTTATGATGATCCTTGAGCTATTCGCGATGTTTGACACCGCGAGAGTAGAAATCAAGAAGGAGCATCAATTGTTGATGGTTAGTAAAACCACTAGTTTAAGAAGGGCAAGGGTGAAAGGGATACTTCATGAAACAACAAGTCGTTTGCTGCTCTAGTGAAGAATCCCAAGGTTGAACCCAAACCCGAGACTAAGTGCTTCTGTAATGAGAGGAACGGTCACTGAAGCAGTACTACCCTAGATATTTGGTAGATTTGAAGGCTGGCAAGGTCGACAGAAGTATATTGGATATACGTTATATGAATGTGTACTTTACTAGTACTCCTAGCAGCACCAGGGTATTGGATACCGGTTCGGTTGCTAAGTGTTAGTAACTCGAAATAAAAGTTGCGGAATAAACGGAGACTAGCTAAAGGTGAGATGACGATATGTGTTGGAAGTGTTTCCAAGGTTGATGTGATCAAGCATCGCATGCTCCCTATACCATCGAGATTTGGTGTTTGCGTTGAGCATGATTGGATTATGTTTATCGCAATACGGTTATTCATTTAAGGAGAATAATGGTTACTCAGTTTATTTGAATAATAACTTCAATGGTCTTGCACCTAAAATGAATCTCGATCGTAGTGATACACATGTTCATGCCAAAAGATATAAGATAGTAATGATAGTTCCACATACTCATGGCACTGCCACTTGAGTCATATTGGTATAGAACGCATGAAGAAGCTCCATGTAGATGGATCTTTGGACTCAGTCGTTTTTTGAAAAGATTGAGACATGCGAACCATGTCTATTGGTATATATGCATGAAGAAACTCCATGCAGATGGATCGTTTGGACTCACTTGATTTTGAATCACTTGAGACATGCAAATCATACCACATGGGCAAGATGACTGAAAGGCCTCGTTTTTAGTAAGATGGAACAAGAGAGCAACTTGTTGGAAGTAATACATTTGATGTATGCAGTCCAATGATTACTGAGGCATGCAGTGGATATCGTTATGTTCTTACTTCACAGATGATTTGAGTAGATGCTGAGTGTATTTACTTGATAAAACACAAGTCTGAATTATTGAAAGGTTCAAGTAATTTCAGAGTGAAGTTGAAGATCGTCGTGACAAGAGGATAAAATGTCTGTGATATGATCATAGAGATGAGTATCTGAGTTACGAGTTTGACACACAATTAAGACATTGTGGAAAGTGTTTCACAATTAATACCGCCTGGAACACCATAGTGTGATGGTGTGTCCGAACATCATAACTGCACCCTATTGGATATGGTGCATACCATGATGTCTCTTATCGAATTTACCACTATCGTTTATGGGTTAGGCATTAGAGACAACGACATTCACTTTAAAAGGGGCACCACGCAATTCCGTTGAGACGACACCGTTTAGAGAAACCTAAGTTGTCGTTTCTTAAAAGTTTGGGGCTACGATGCTTATGTGAAAAAGTTTCAGGCTGATAAGCTCGAACCCAAAGCGGATAAATGCATCTTCATAGAATACCCAAAACAGTTGGGTATACCTCCTATTTCAGATCTGGAAGCAAAAGTAATTGCTTCTAGAAACGAGTCCTTTCTCGAGGAAAAGTTTCTCTCGAAAGAATTGAGTGGGAGGATGGTGGAGACTTGATAAGGTTATTGAACCGTCACTTCAACTAGTGTGTAGCAGGGCACAGGAAGTTGTTCCTGTGGCACCTACACCAATTGAAGTGGAAGCTTATGATAGTGATCATGAAACTTCGGATCAAGTCACTACCAAACCTCGTGGGACGACGAGGATGCGTACTACTTCAGAGTAATGTGTGATCCTGTCTTGGAAGTCATGTTGCTAGACAACAATGGACCTACGAGCTATGGAGAAGCGATGGTGGGCCCATATTCCGACAAATGGTTAGAAGCCATGAAATCCGATATAAATGGATCTTTGAGAAGAAGACGGACATGGACGGTAATGTTACCGTCTATGAAGCTCGACTTGTGGAAAAGAGTATTTTCACAAGTTCAAGGAGTTGACTACGATGAGATTTTCTCATCCGTAGCGATGCTTAAGTCCGTCGGAATCATGTTAGCATTAGCTGCATTTATGAAATCTGGCAGATGGATGTCAAAACAAGTTTCCTTACCAGTTTTCGTAAGGAAAGGTTGTATGTGATACAATCAGAAAGGTTTTGTCGATCCTAAGGATGCTAAAAGGTATGCTAGCTCCAGCGATCCTTCCATGGACTAGAGCAAGCATCTCGGAGTCAGAATATACGCTTTGATGGAGTGATCAAAGTTTTTGGGTTCATACGAAGTTTGTTAAAAACTTGTATTTACAATAAAGTGAGTGGGAGCGCTGCAACATTTCTGATAAGTATATGTGAATGACATATTGTTGATCCGAAATGATGTAGAATTTCTGGAAAGCATAAAGGGTTGTTTGAAAGGAGTTTTTCAAAGGAAGACCTGGATAAAGCTGCTTGCATATTGGGCATCAAGATCTATAGAGATAGATCAAGACGCCTGATGATTCTTTCAAAGAACGCACACCTTGACATGATTTTGAAAGAGTTCAAAATAGATCAGCAAAGAAGGAGTTCTTGGCTGTGTTACAAGGTGTGAGTATTGAGTAAGACTCAAGACCTGACCACAGCAAAAGAGAGAGAAAGGACGAAGGTCGTCCCCTATGCTTTAGACGTAGGCTCTACAGTATGCTATGATGTGTACCGCACATGAAGTGTGCCTTGCCATGAGTTGGTCAAGGGGTACAATAGTGATCCGGGAATGGATCACATGACAGCGGTCGAACTTATCCTTAGTATCTAGTGGACTAAGGAATTTTCTCGATTATGGAGGTGAAAAGGAGTTCATCGTAAAGGGTTACGTCGATGCGAACTTTGACACTAATCCGGATGACTCTGAGTAGTAAACCGGATTCGTATAGTAGAGCAGTTATTTGAAATGGCTCCAAGTAGCGCGTGGTAGCATCCACAAGATGACATAGATATTCGTAAAGCACACACGGATCTGAAAGGTTCAGACCCGTTGACTAATAACCTCTCTCACAAGCATAACATGATCAAACCAGAACTCATTGAGTGTTAATCACATAGTGATGTGAACTAGATTGTTGACTCTAGTAAACTCTTTAGATGTTGGTCACATGGTGATGTGACCTGTCAGTGTTAATCACATGGTGATGTGAACTAGATTATTGACTCTAGTGCAAGTGGGAGACTGTTGGAAATATGCCCTAGAGGCAATAATAAATAGGTTATTATTATATTTCCTTGTTCATGATAATCGTTTATTATCCATGCTAGAATTGTATTGATAGGAAACTCAGATACATGTGTGGATACATAGACAACACCATGTCCCTAGTAAGCCTCTAGTTGACTAGCTCGTTGATCAATAGATGGTTACGGTTTCCTGACCATGGACATTGGATGTCATTGATAACAGGATCACATCATTAGGAGAATGATGTGATGGACAAGACCCAATCCTAAGCCTAGCACAAGATCGTGTAGTTCGTTTGCTCAGAGCTTTTATAATGTCAAGTATCATTTCCTTAGACCATGAGATTGTGCAACTCCCGGATACCGTAGGAATGCTTTGGGTGCACCAAACGTCACAACGTAACTGGGTGGCTATAAAGGTGCACTACAGGTATCTCCGAAAGTGTCTGTTGGGTTGGCTCGAATCGAGACTGGGATTTGTCACTCCGTGTAAACGGAGAGGTATCTCTGGGCCCACTCGGTAGGACATCATCATAATGTGCACAATGTGACCAAGGAGTTGATCACGGGATGATGTGAGTTACGGAACGAGTAAAGAGACTTGCCGGTAACGAGATTGAACTAGGTATAGGGATACCAACGATCAAATCTCAGGCAAGTAACATATCGATAGACAAAGGGAATTGTATACGGGATTGATTGAATCCTCAACATCGTGGTTCATCCGATGAGATCATCGTGGAACATGTGGGAGCCAACATGGGTATCCAGATCAGGCTGTTGGTTATTGGCCGGAGAACGTCTCGGTCATGTCTGCATGTCTCCCGAACCCGTAGGGTCTACACACTTAAGGTTCGGTGACGCTAGGGTTGTAGAGATATTAATAGGTGGTAACCCGAAAGTTGTTCGGAGTCCCGGATGAGATCCCGGACGTCACGAGGAGTTCCGGAATGGTCCGGAGGTAAAGATTTATATATGGGAAGTCTTATTTTGGTCGCCGGAAAAGTTTCGCACTTTATCGGTATTGTACCGAGAGTGCCGAAAGGGGTCCGGGGGTCCACCAAGGGGGTCCACCAGCCCCGGGGGGCCACATGGGCTGTAGGGGGTGCGCCTTGGCCTATATGGGCCATGGGCACCAGCCCCAAGAGGCCCATGCGCCAAGAGATAAGGAAAAGGGAGAGTCCTAAAGGGGGAAGGCACCTCCGAGGTGCCTTTGGGGGGAAGGACTCCTCCCTGGCCGCACCCTTCCTTGGAGGAAGGGCCAAGGCTGCGCCCCCCCCCCTCCTCTCCCTTGGCCCTATATATAGTGGGGGGGAGGGAGGGCAGCAATACCTAAGCCCTGGCGCCTCCCTCTCCCTCCCGTGACACCTCTTCCTCCCCGCTTGCGCTTGGCGAAGCCCTGCCGGGATCCCGCTACTTCCACCACCACGCCGTCGTGCTGCTGGATCTCCATCAACCTCTCCTCCTCCCTTGCTGGATCAAGAAGGAGGATACGTCGCTGCTCCGTACGTGTGTTGAACGCGGAGGTGCCGTCCGTTCGGCGCTAGGATCATCGGTGATTTGGATCACGACGAGTACGACTCCATCAACCCCGTTCTCTTGAATGCTTCCGCTCGCGATCTACAAGGGTATGTAGATGCACTCCCCTTCCCCTTGTTGCTAGATTACTCCATAGATTGATCTTGGTGATGCGTAGAAAATTTTGAATTTCTGCTACGCTCCCCAACAGAAAAGGCCCCGTCAAAGTACATGACCCAGCTGCGGCTCGTTTCCTTGCCGGGGAGAGTGGTCTCTTGTACCTCTTCGTTGGGCGTCGAGGTCCATTCTGCAACAAACTCCGCCAAGACTCTACTATGAATTGTCGAGGTGCTTTCGAACTTCAAACCGAAACTTGACAGCTCCAGGGCCCATTCCACGATCCTCCCCGTTGCGTATGGGTTATGCAGTATCCGTTGCAACGGGAGGCGGGTGACCATGGTGATTTCGTGCGCTTGGAAGTAATGGCGAAGCTTCCTCGAGGCCATAAGGAGGCCGAAGAGCAGCTTTTGCACACCCGAGTACCTTGACCTAGCCCCCTGCAAGAGGGAGCTGACGAAGTAAACGGGGTGTTGCACCATTTTCTTCTTCTGTGCCACTTCACCTAGTCGCGCGGGCCCTGTCGCTCTGGCGTCAGCCTCTGCCGGGGACTCAGCCCTGCCGGGATCGAGCCCTGCCGAGGAGGGTTCTGGTTTTCCATCCGTTGGCTCTGCCGCCGCTGCTGCCTCTTCGTCGATCTCTCTCTGTGCCACTAGTGCGGCGCTGACCACTTGATTCGTTGCCGCCAGGTACAGCAGCAGCGGTTCTTGTGGTTTGGGCGCAACCAGCACTGGGGTAGAGGAGAGGTATTTCTTCAAGTCTTGCAGCGCTGCCTCGGCCTCTGGGGTCCACTCCATTGGGCCTGTCTTCTTCAAGATCTTGAAAAAGGGAAGGGCACGTTCTGCGGACTTGGAGATGAATCTGCTCATGGCGGCAACGCAGCCCGTGAGCCGACGCACGTCCTTGATCCGCTTGGGTGCCTCAATTTGCTCGATAGCCTTGATCTTATCTGGATTTGCCTCGATTCCGCGCTATGACATAAAGAACCCGAGAAGCTTGCCTGACGGGACGCCGAAGACACACTTCTCAGGATTCAGCTTGAGGTTGATCTTGCACAGGTTTGCAAATGTTTCCTCTAGATCTTGCACAAGTGTTGCCTTGTCCTTGGTTTTGACCACTATGTCATCCATGTAAGCTTCCATATTTCTATGTAGCTGGGGCTCAAAACCAATTTGGACTGCCCTTGCGAAGGTCGAGCCAGCACTCTTCAACCCGAAAGGCATCTGTAAAAAGTAATACGTACCACATGGGGTGATGAATGCCGTCTTTTCCTCGTCTTCTTTTGTCATGAAAATCTGGTGGTACCTCGAGTAGGCGTCGAGGAATGATAGCAGATCACACCCGGCCGTGGAGTCGACAATCTGGTCGATGCGGGGCAACGGGAAGGGGTCCTTGGGACAAGCCTTATTAATATCTGTGTAATCGATACACAGTCTCCACTTCCCATTTGCCTTGCGCACCACTACCGAATTAGCCAACCACGTTGGATGGAGCACTCCTCTCACCAATCCTGCTGCTTCTAACTTTCTGATTTCCTCTGTGATGAATTCTTGTCTCTCCAGAGCTTGCTTCCTGACCTTTTGCTTGACGGGCCGTGCATGGGGACAGACAACAAGATGGTGCTCAATCACTTCCCCGGGAACGCCGGGGATGTCGGAGGCTTGCCACGCAAACACATCGACATTCGCCCGCAGGAAAGTGATGAGCTCGCCTTCCTATTTGCTGTTGAGGGTGGAGCTTATGGTAAAAGCTCCCCCCGTGTCGTCCTCTTTGACAGACACCTTCTTGGTCTCTGGCGGCGTAGCTCTGGATTTCTTGCTCTTGCCGGTGGAGCTCTCTGGCACGTCCTCGACGGTAGCACAACACTCCGAAGAGGTGTGCTCGCCGGAGTGGGCGCGAGAGGTCTTGCCGGTCTTCTTCTTCC
This sequence comes from Triticum aestivum, assembly GCF_018294505.1. NCBI lineage: Eukaryota > Viridiplantae > Streptophyta > Magnoliopsida > Poales > Poaceae > Triticum > Triticum aestivum. The sequence continues at coordinate 607,977,269 of NC_057802.1, forward strand.
CTCCCAGGGCTTCAGCGGCAGGAGCAAGTGCCTTGGCGGCGGCTGCTATGACTGCTTCCCAGTAGAGTAAATCAGCGCAGATCAGTGCGTCTTTCTTGTCGGAAGGGACGGTGATGATGTTCATTGGCCCGGGCATCTTCAGCATGTTATAGGCGTAGTGAGAAGCCGCCATGAACTTGGCAAGTGCCGGGCGACCGAGAATCCCGTTGTAGGGCAAGGGGATCTCGGCTACATCAAAAACAATCCTCTCCGTCCTATAGTTCAGCTCACTTCCAAACGTCACAGGCAATGTGACCTTTCCCTTCGACTGGCTCCTTCCCGGGTTGACCCCTTGAAATGTGCCCGTTTCTTCGAGGTCTCCATCGGAAATTTGCAGCTTTTTGATCACGATAGGTGAGATCAAATTCAGGCCGGCCCCGCCGTCAACCAGCATCTTGTTCACCTTGAGGTTATGTATCGTCGGTGAGACCAACAACGGCAAACACCCGACCGCAGTTGTGCGGTCAGGGTGGTCCTCGGTGTCAAAGATGAGGGGCGTGCTGGACAATTTCAAGGGCTTCTGGGCGTCGAATGAGGGCTCTGCCGCTGTAATCTCACGCGCCCACTGTTTGAGCTGGCGGTGAGAAGTATGCAGCGAGGCACCACCGTCGACGTACATGGCCTCCATAGCCTTCTGGAACTCTTGCTCACCGGACTCATCATCCTCGTCGTGATAGTCGTCTTCTTGTTTCTTGTCGCGGCCCCGAGCGGGCCTCTCTTGTTGACTATCCTTGCCGCGGCGACCTCCTTGGCCGCCACGCTTCTTGTCGGATCCTCCGGGACCATCCTGACCCTTCTCCTTGTCCCGCCTTTCATACTCAGCCTTCTGCTTCTCGGCAAGCAGCTCGACTTGTCGACAGTTCTGGAGGTCATGGCCTTTGGTGCGGTGGATCTTGCAATACCGCTTGTCGGAGCCCCCTGGCTTACCGGCAGCCGCCAAGGCCCGGCAGGCGGTGCACCCGGCAATCTCCTTGCCGGGGTCGTCTGCCTTGGCCTTCTTGGTGGCGCCGGTGTCACCGGATTCCTCGACGGCAAGCACGGTCTTGCCCTTGCGTTTCTTGTTGCGACGCCGGCCCTTCTTCGTCGGGGCGGCGGTGTCCCCGTCAGTAGAGTCGGTTTCCACGGCGGCGTCCTCGCCGGGGTACTTCCTTCCCTCCTCAGCCCGGGCGCACCTGTCGGCCAGAACGTAAAGTTCAGCCACATCCCTAACCTTGTTCATCGCCAGTTCTTCGCGCATCTTGCGATTGCGCACGTTCTGGTGGAATGCGCTAATCACAGCGGTGGGGTGAACGTCGGGGATGTTGTACTGGACCCGGCTGAACCTCTGGATGTACTTGCGCAGGGTTTCTCCATCTTTCTGGGGAATGATGTGCAAATCACTCGTCCGGCTGTGAGCTTGGTGGCCTCTAGTGAAGGCACCCACAAACTCATGACACAGGTCTGACCAAGAAGAAATGGAGTCCACCGGCAAGTGCATCAACCAAGACATGACATTGGGCTTCAGTGCCAACGGGAAGTAGTTGGCGAGCACCTTGTCGTCGCGAGCTCCGGCAGCTTGCATCGCGATGGTGTAGATGCTGAGGAACTCCGACGGATGGGTCTTGCTATTGTACTTCTCGCCGACGTCGGGTTTGAACGTGCGGTGGGACAGCCATTGGAAACGTCGTAGCTCACGGGTGAAGGCCGGGCAACCTACCTTGTAAGGCAGGCCGCCGGAGCCCCCCGGAACTGGGTGTTCCATAGCGGGCCCTACTTGCTTGTCCGACTGGTGGCGTGTATCGCGCCGGCGCTCGATGGTGGTTCGAGCGTCTTCGTGAGCTCGCTCTCGAAGAACTTGGCGCTGATCATGGCGGGTCCACGGGTCGGACGACGCTATGGAGATATCATCACAATCGTCGTCATGACGGGCTCATGCTCGCGGCGGTTGGTGTGGAGGAGGGGAGTGTACCGTGGCCGCAGCACCCCCGATCCCTCCTCCATTGGCGTGCAGTGGCTCGGCGGAGCGCCGACCCGAGGGCCCCGTTGGTCGCGGACCGTCTTTGTTGGCGATGGCAACGAGGCTCCGGACGGTGGCTCTCCACTCATCAAGCTTCTCCGCAGCAGGAGGGAAATCAAGGAGCAGCTGCGCGCGCGCCAAAGCTTCTGCTGGTGTGGGTGGTGGCGAAAGCTGCATGGACCGCGGGGCGCTCTCACTTCTAACCACGTTAGAAGGAGCTCCGCCACGGCCCAGCGGCTGCGTGCCACTTTCGCCAGCGCTTCGACGCGTACGTTGGCCCCCTCGTCTCGTGGATGAAGCACAGGGCTCTTCCCACGACGGCGTCCAGGGTCATCAGCATGGTGACGCTGCTCGTCGCGCACACCGTGGGAAGAGCGCGCTGTGGGCGCCGGGACAGGCGTCTTGGAGGTCGCCGCACCGCCTGTGGGCGGCACGGCAACATTTTTGGAGGGCCCCGCCTTGGGATCCAGCGGCGCGCGGCACGCCATTCGACATACGAACGACGGCGCTTGCCCGGCTATGATCGCCAGAGCGATGCTGATGCTCGCGGGCTGCGGCCCGAGTTCTGTCCACGACCGGTCCGCTGCTTGCTCGCACCGGATCGGCCCGCTTGGCTCCTGACGAGCCGACCGCCGTGGTCGCCTTCTTCTTGGGAGCCATGATGATGAAGAATTGTGCTACTGGTTGCAGAACCAGATGCTCACTACTGCGCCCCCTACCTGGCGCGCCAAAGATGTCGGTGTGAAACGACACCTATGGGATCAAGGGGATCCCTTCTACGGTTGCGGGGCGCTGGAGTGGTGAGGAGAGCAGGATCAACAGCCAGTGCAAACACTCGGTCGTTTACCCAGGTTCGGGCCGCAGAGATGCGTAATACCCTAGTCCTGCTTTGGTGGTTGTATATCTATGTTCTTGAGGAGCTCGAACTAGCTACAGGGAGCGTAACTTGTCCCAGTCTGAATCCTTCTCCTGGATGCCTTGGGTCTCCTTTTATAGGCAAAGGGATCACCACAGTGGCACCAGGAGGTGGCATCGAAGTACTGTGGCTAAGCTTATCGCTAGCCATTACGGGACAAAGCGCATTTAATGCGCTGCTTAGGTGTCCCCTTGCCTTATTGGGGACGGGGGCGAGGCACGTCCCGTCCGTCGCCGCTCCTCCTCGCTTCGACACGCGCCTCGGCTGGTGATGCATGCGGCGCCATGTAGGCAGGCAAGCAGCTGAGGTGGCGCGGTGGTGGAGCTTTCACGAAGATTTGCGTACCACCACGTAAGCACGTGATGAGTTGGCGAAGGAGCCCTTCGTCGACACGCAGGTGCCTGCCCAGCTGGTGGGCTGGCAGCTGCATGGGGTTGGTGGAAAAAGCTTGTCGGACGCGGGCCTGGCTGCGGCCTCGCGGATGCCCTCGGCAAGGGCCTTGCCGGTGCCCCGACAAGGGTCTTGCCGTGGCGCTGCGATTGTCCCCGGCAAGGACCTTGCTGGGGGTCTTGTGGGCTTCCTCGGCAAGAATCTTGTCGAGGCTCGTCGTCTTCTACTCTTCTGTTAAAGAGTATTGCTCCTGTCTTCACAAAGATATGCATGCCACCATGGAGGTGCCTCCCGAACCCTGGCCCAACGCAGTTGATGGCGTTTGGAAACCGTAGGCTCAAAGGTGGCTCACTTCATTGGTGTTAGGGCGAGCTGCCCCGGCAAGACGGAGGCCGCCCCGGCAAGGACCTTGCCGGGGGAACCTGCTTCGTCCCTCTGCTCTCTGTGGCCTTGGTCTTGACGTTGCCTTGCTTTGTCTTGTTTCTGGGCTTACCTCGTTTCACCTCCCTTGCCTTGCCAAGTATGGCCGCGGCGCGTGGCTCCGACTACCCGTGCATAAGTAAAGGGGTCAAAGGGAGAGCCCCTACTTTTGTACACCGACATACATCTTTATAGAAGTAGACATCTAGTGATCATCACGTTTTTTAAATGATTTTGTATATATATATATATATTAACGAATCGAGATCTTTCTTCTTTCAGGCCTCCGGATTGAGAAAATCGTCTACAGGGAGAGTGCGAGGACCGGCCAAAAAATTGAAGGAAGGCATAAAGTACAACATCGATGCCATCAAAGATAATGGCGAACCAAGCGAGCCTAAGAAGAATTCGGACAAGTTCGTTCGTCAGTGCGGAGTTCTTGTGAAGGACTAACTCCCGATCTCCATTCAAGAATGGAAAAAGCCAGCAAAGCCACGTCCAGATCTTACTTTTGTTGATGATAGAGCCAAAAACTACTTTGGGAAGCTCTCATTTCACATTTCATGCTACCAGATCATTTCACAGCTGAAGATGTGGAGAAAGTCAAGAACGCTGCTCTTAGGAAGATGGCGGTTGCTTTCAACAACCACAAGAAAACTGTATGGGCCGCGTACGTCAAAGGAGGAAAGAAGACTCCAGAATTCACGAGAACACTGGAGAAGCAAAAAAGGTCACTGGGAAGATTTCGTGAAATTTAAGGAATCGAAACTAGCTAAGGAACGTCGAGAATAAACATGATCAATGCCGCGAAAAAGGAGCAGTTCCATAGGCTGGGGCCAGGTGGCTACGCGGTGGCCCGGCCTAAGTGGGATAAGTCTGAGGAAGAGATGCAGGCTGCAGGGGTTGTTCCAATTACATTGAGCTGGTCCCCCCAGGTTCAGGACTTGGTTCTATGCGCATGGGAGAGCGTTGGCCCAAAGACATGCCAGGTTTTGAAGAAGGCAAGTCTTAAAGGAGTCGAGGACAAAATACTTGTTGCAATAGAAGAGGCTCGAACGGGGGTGTTCACGCCCAACAGAGAGAACGACGAGCTTACGCGCGCCCTGGGAAATCCTGAACACCCGGGAAGAACACGAGGCGTAGGCGTTGTTCCGTGGTATGAGGGGTTTCCAGACTGGAACGCCGACTACAGAAGTCGTGCCAGAAGGAAGATGGAGGAGGAGAAGAAGAGGAAGCTGGAAGAGGAGCAGAGGAAGCAGGAAGCAGAACGGCTTAAAGGCCTAGAACTTTCGCACGTGGAGTTGGCACTCCTATATTGCAGCGGTAGCAGCAGCAGATTGACGAAATCACCAGCCAGGGAAGGGGGTCTCGGCAAGAGGTTGCGGATCTGCACCGGGCCATGAGGCACTGCTGGATACATACCCTGTGGATGACATCACTGAGAACACTAATTGTGAGCTACATACATTAGTGAAGAACATATCCATCAAGGTGGCGGACGGCGTTGCTTATACAACCCCCCTTGAAGCAACCTTCCATTGCAATCCGATTCCAGCTAGCTATGTTCGTGTCAGGGTGGATGAAGTGGTGGCAGAATATAGGGGGCTACAACTTGACATTCCTGGAGGTGAGGACGAGCGCACACTGGGAGAGGCATTACATCGTATCATTCTATGGAGAAAGGATTGCATCGTCTTTCTAAGGGCACCGACACCGCGTCAGCCGGCTCCTCCTCCAAGTCCGCCACCGTGTCAGCAGTCGACTCCAGATCCTCCAAGTCAGGCACCACCTCTGCAGACTCCTGCTCCTCCAAGTCCACCAATGCGTGAGGCCACTCCTCCTCCTCCAAGTCCGGCACCACGTGGGTCCACTCCTCCTCCAAGTCGTCTGGCACCGCGTCAGCCCAGGCCTCCTCCTCCAAGTCAGGCACCGCGCAAGTTGTCTCCGCCGCCTCAGCAGGCTCCGCCGCCTAAGCAACAGCGGAAGAGAGCCGCCGCAACTATGGCGGCTGGCAGTACAAGTAAAGGAGGCAAGAGATTCCAATATGGTCCAAGCCTCGCGCCTCGACCGCAGAGGCCTTATGACAGGAGCGAAGAGGAAAACACAGCTGAAGTCAGGAAACAATTGGACGCCCATTTCGGACCAAAACCGCCACCGCCGCCAAAGGAGAAAGTGCCTGAGCATGTCATTGAGCACTTTATTCGTATGGCTCAGCCACCAGCTCCCAAGCCTGTTGACTCAGACTATGAGCGCCAAATCAGGAAGACACATGAGCGCCGAAAGAAGGAGTCGAGCTCGAGCTCCAGCCAAGCAGCTGCCAAGAAAAGCGGGAAAACGGTTCCCCGGCTGGGAGAACAAGCGGTGCAATCGATCCCCCCGCTTGTTGTACCATCAACACATGTGAGTACCGGCTATAATCTGCCGGTAATAACCGACGATCATAGAAGGATGGATGAAGAGGCCGGTGTCACTGTGGAACAACTCCTAGAGCTCGAGCCCATACCATTGATTACAGAGGCGGAAATAAAACGGAAATATGCCCGCGGTGAACCTATGGTTAAGCCTGAGGAGGTCAAGAAGCTCTCAACGAGAATGTATCAATTGCATGAATGGTACATGAAAATTACCAAGACTACCAATCGAGAGTCCCTCATGGTGAAAGTCAACGCAGATCATTACTACCATGAGAATGCTCTATATGTTGAGTTTACAGAACTGTTTCAGTTATTCAATCAAGATGCACTCGACAAATCTCTCGTCAGTTGCTATTGTCTGTAAGTGATTTCTTTCTGTAATTTAAGTCTCTAGCTACCTGTAGTGTCTGTAATATTATCCTCACTATATTCTTTTCTGTGGTATTATGCAGAATAAAGATCTATGAAATGAAAAAAGCTGGACGCTATGGCTTTGGGTTCATTGACCCAAATACCGTTAATCAAGTGACATGGTCAAAGCCATTCTATAAACAAGATACAGAGACTAGCTTCCTAGAGTTCTTGAAGCGCCTAAATACCAATCAAGATATACCACTTCCTTATCATTTTGGGTGAGTCACACTGTCTTGTACTACAAATTCTGTTTTTGCTTACTAGCTAAATGTTAATTAATAAGTGTATAGGGTTTAGGGTAGTTGATGAGTGTTATGCACATGCCCGCTTAATTTATACATGCAAACGTGTGCGCATGCATGCAGTTATCACTGGATCTTGTTAATCATTCGAGTTGAAGATGGAGAAGTTGAAGTTCTGGACTCGCTACTTAAACCAGTCGAGGAGTACGAAATCGTGAAGGGGATAATCAACAAGTAATTTCAATCATCATCAAACTATATGTCGGCCTCTTTAGTTCGTCATTTCCTGATATCAACTAATTAATAACTCCTTTATTCATTTTCTTTGTCGGCGGGCAGGGCTTGGCAAAAGTTTAGGAAAGAGATTACAGGTCCATGGAAAGAAAAGTTGTATTGGTTTCGACCCAAGGTATAATTAATTAAGTGGTACTGGCTAGCTACCATCTCTTTAATTCTAGTTTCAATATACCATTAGTTATCATGCTTGATTAATTATTATCTGATTGAATTCTATTCTCATAAAGTGCATGAAGCAGTTGCCGGGGAATGATCTATGTGCATACTACATTTGCGAGAACATTCGCATGATGGCATCCGAAAGGAGCAAAGATGATAGACAGCAATGGGTACGTTGCGAGAGCATTATTCACAATTTTTACATCATTATCGATATCTAATATATATACACACAACTAATACATGCATATTTGATCTCCTTCTTTAAAGTTCAAGAACGTGCGGGAGAAGCTCCTACCAGGGGATCGCGTACGAGCACTTCAAGAAGAAATAGCGGGATTTTTGCTCGACCAGGTCATAGATGCCAACGGAGAATTCCATTACCCGCTACCACTGGAGTAATGCCTCCATTTAGGAGAAATTGTATATATATACCAAATTGTATATATATACCAATATGTAGTATCGTAAAATACCAGCAAATGAAAAAGAATTAAATGGAATAAACAAAATTAAAGGAAAAAGAAATCATAAACCCAAAACCACCCTAAACCTTTAGTACCGGTCGGTATGTCAAACCGGTACTAAAGGTCTCCCAGCCCCCGGCGCGGGCTCGTGCCACGTGGTGGCCCTTTAGTGCCGGTTCGTGTTGAACCGGGACTAAAGGGGGGACCTTTAGTCCCCACCCGTTAGTGCCGGTTGCCCAACCGGCACTAAAGGCCCTTACGAACCGGTAATAAAGCTCCGTTTTCTACTAGTGTTGCACAGACCGTAAGTTTGAAACAACTCATAGAGTAGGCTGGTAAAGCTTGAACCACTGATTTCAAGAGAACATATTTTGCCGCACATGTCATTTTCTTCTCACACCACCCTTGTACCTTTGCTCGCGGGCGTTCATTGATGTGTTCAAACTGCTGCTCCATAATTCTCCCTGCCGCGGTGGGAAGTCCAAGGTATTTTTCTGTGAGTGCTTCTCAGTGTATACGCAAAGTAGTTTTGACACCCCTTCTCACCGAAACTCCCGTATTAGCGCTAAATAAAACCAAACTCTTTTGCTTGTTTGCACTTTGTCTGGAGTCCACACTATAGTGTTCCAGAATTTCATTCAGTGTGGTAGCACCCCTTCTATCTGCTTTCATAAAAATCAAATAACCATCCACAAATAAAAGGCAAGAAATCCATGGCTTAGTTTACCTGACACGAATTCCTCTATCAATCCAACCCCCATCATAGTTCTTCAACATATAAGATAATCCTTCTCCATGACAGAAATAGATAGGGCTAGATCACCCCCC